>NC_138771.1:30357196-30597196 GCF_965119305.1 Pelophylax lessonae | reverse complement strand
CTGTAGGAGAAAAGGCGTCAGAGAGAATGCAGTGTGCATGTGGCTGTAGCACCCTCCTAGATAGGTGCTAGGTGTAAAAGCATTATTATGCTCCATCTGCTTATCAGGGGAGCCTGATCTCTTAGTTTTGCCTGTTGCATGTGTCCATGTGTGATTCATCTGGTCTGAGGGAGTGTCCCCACTGTATCCAATAGGGGAGCCTGTTGGACAGTGGAGGAAACCCAGCCAGTGACACATAGGCTTTTGTGAGGGTCCCACTGGGAGGGCACAACCGCAGTGCATCCTGGGATTGCTCATAAAAGCCAGGGAAACATGTGACAGGGCATCTTTGGCGGGAAGCCAGGTCCCAGGAGGAGGCTGATGGCTATCTCTCCTCCTGTTGTCTGAGGAAAGTGGTCATAGGCAGTTGCATAGGCGTGCGCAGCCTATTAAATTAGGGTATACACCCCAAAGCTCAAACACACGTGTTTGTGTGTGTCTACAAATATATGACCCCCAGCACATTTATCTCTCTGCCGGCACATTGAAAGGCAAGTGCCTAAAGACTTATCTTTTGGCAGAGCCAGTAAGAGAGAGATTTTTCCCATCTTCCTACCAGCACAAAAAGTGATAATGTTAATGTACATGGGGAGATTAGGGTGTGCCCAGGCACATCTGGCACACCCTGTGCGCACACCTATGGGCAGTTGGCCTAGTGCACCAGGTGTGGAGCTGAGCCTAAAGGATCCTGTATAGCTGACAGTGGAGCTGTCAGTAAGTGGGACTTGCCTAAGGGTCTGCCCAGGAAGGGGGGCCACTCCAGTAAAGTCAGAGGATAGATGGTTGGCTCACACAGTACATCAAAGTAAAGGGGGTGCCAAGTAGAACCCTGAAGATTAGGGGTAAAGGGGGTGCTCTGCAGGGCCCTGAAGAGAGATTCACTGAATAGTTCACTTATTACCTACTTCACTACGGTGGCAAGGTGAAGCAGCGGCCTTGCCGCATTCAACTCAGCTATAAGTCCTGACACTGTGCATAGTTTGTTTAGTTGGAGTATCCCACTCATTCCTTCTCCCATCCCAGTTCTCAAATAAAATAACAAAAACCAAAATTCCCTGGACTGATTTCTGACTGAGCCATCCACTTGAAGTACTCTGAATTATAAAGTTGTTGCTATGGGTAGCCCAGGGGAATCCATAACAAGCAGCTCCCATGGGAGTAGTGCTACATGGTCTTGCACTGATACTGCAGCTGCCCACACACAGCCGCCTCTGCAATTTCTTTCTCCCTCCCTAGTCGGCAGCAAGGAGAGGAGCAGCTAAGGGGGGAGAGGGACAGAACACTGGCCAATCGCAAGGCTGTGCGCAGCCACAGAGAGAGTTGGAGGAAAGCACCGCCCACTACCTGGGAAATACAGAGGATGAGAAAACTGAGCTGATGTGGATTGTGGGAAGGACGGAGCCTGCTAGGAGTAACTATGGCTTGTGGGTGATTTAGTCCCCAGGCAGACTGGCTCTGGAACTACATATCCCAGAAATACAAGAGGAAAAGGAAGGACTATTCTAGGACTTGGGGCTGTCTCAGAGAAGACATGGTGGGACACACACGCAGTGTAGCAGGCTGCTTTTTGGGGACGTAGAGAGCATACTTGCCAATTGTCCCGTTTTTGCAGGGACAGTCCCGGCAAATAGGAGCCTGTCCCGGGTAATTTACATTGTCCCGGCAATGTACTTATTTACACTTTACTTTATTTATATTTACATATTACATTTTTGTATGGTCACACCTGAGCACATTTCACACTTTAGAATTTCAGGGAATTGTGATGAGAATTTTAAACTTTAGGCAGAAGTAGTGCAGCTGAATGGGAGAATTATTCCAACTCTGCTACTTTAGCCTTAAGTTTAAAATCCCCTTTTCAATTTCCTGTAATTTTCTCTTTATTGAGTAGACCCTATAATCTGATGATAAGTAGGCGGAGATTAATTAGGTGGAGTGGGTGGAGCTTCAGGGAAGTGGGTGTGGTAAGTAATTGATAGCTGTGCTGCAAAGTGTCCCTGGAATTTTTTTTTCAAATGTTGGCAACTATGGCAGAGAGTAGCCGACATCTCTTGGATTGTGGAAATGCCATTATCAAGCCTGGTGTCACTGCCTGATGGTGGGGAGGACGTCACTGCAGCTGACATCACTGAGCCCCTGACGGAGAGCTAAAAGAGAGAGGTCATTGCCCTAGAGGCTGATGGCCATACCCTACCAGGCCCTACCTAAAGTGGAACTTTAATCATAAAATAAAGGCTGGTCGGTAAGTTAAGCTTCTTTGTGCACTGGTCTTAATCATTTGGTGGAGGGGGGATTATAGTGTGGAGTTGATTTTGAGCAGTTGGGATTGGCCCCTTGGTTCCAGTGAAGGGAACTTTTAAGGCTTCAGCATACCAAGACATTTTGGATAATTTCATGCTCCCAACTTTGTGGAAACAGTTTGGGGATGACCCCTTCCTGTTCCAACATGACTGCGCACCAGCACAAAGCAAGGTCCATAAAGACATGGATGAGCGAGTTTGGGGTGGAGGAACTTGACTGGCCTGCACAGAGTCCTGACCTCAACCCGATAGAACACCTTTGGGATGAATTAGAGCGGAGACTGCAAGCCAGACCTTCTCGTTCAACATCAGTGCCTGACTTCACAAATGGACTTCTGGAAGAATGGTCAAACATTCCCATAGACCAGGGGTGTCAAACTCAATTTCATTGCGGGCCGCATCAGCCTTATGGTTGCCCTCGAAGGGCCGGTTAAATCTGTAAGATTAGATGTCCAGAGCACCCCACGCCCCCTTACACCCTTACATGAGATGTCAAGAGTCACCCACCCTTCCTTACATCACAATGCACCCCTCTTACCTTGTGCTGCTGCCAGGAAGAAGATGTGGGTGGATCTGGGAGGAAGAAAGTACAGGGTCTGGAGGAGGGCTGGAATCAGTCTGCTGAATGCTTAAACCAGGGGGCAGAGACAAGGTGGTGTTGCGGCTGCACAGAGAGGTGCAGGATCTGTAGGAGGAGTTCTGCCCTCCTCTCTGCTGCGGACTGCTGAGAAGGGGGAGGTCAAAGACTAGCCTTTCTGCAGCTGTACAGAAGAAGAGAAGTGCTGGATCTGGCAAAGGAGTTCTGTTCTCTCTGCTGCCGACTACTGAGACAAGGTGGGGGCAGAAACACGAGGGGTGCTGCTGCTGCAGGAGAGGTGCGAGGGCCACATAAAATGGCCTGGGGGGCCACATGCGGCCCGCGGGCCTTGTGTTTGACACCTGTGCCATAGACACTCCTAAACCTTGTGGGCAGCCTTCCCTGAAGAGTTGAAGCTGTTATAGCTGCAAAGGGTGGGCCAACTCAATATTGAACCCTACAGACTAAGACTGGGATGCCAATAAAATTAATCTATGTGTAAAGCCAGGTGTCCCAATACTTTTGACAATATAGAATACTTGAAGTGCTCCATTCATTGTTTGATGAATGATTGTGTATTGTTGCAATAAATATTCCCTCCAGCCTTGGTGTGGCATTGAAGTTCGTTGAGAATCTGGTACCAGGAGACCCAAACATCAGCATCTTCTTCGGGGGTAAGTGCTACAGTTGCTTGTCTTTTGCCAGTGTCCCTTAGTGTAGAAAGTTCAGAGAATGCTACATGTCTATGAAGTGGAAAACATCGATCTCCAGGGCCCGGAAGTAGCAAAGACAGCTGTGGACTCTTTTGGGTTCTCCATGGCAGTACAAGAAGAAGAAGAAGGCTGGCAGAAAGCAGTTGAGCCCAGGCGTCTTTGTTGGTGTCTCCGGGGAGAACTGTACATTCCTTAATTTGAACTTATATCTAATTTAAAACTTTAGAAAGAGCAAGTCCTAACTAAGAGTAGACACCACAGATGTCTGCTATTAGCTTTATTAAAGCGGAACTAAGCTGTATCTGAGCACTACAAACGGAAAAAGCTATTTAATTAATTTATAATATTCAAAGAAAACTCCATCATCTATATATGTAGTCATGTTTTATTTGTTGAGAAATCACTGTGAAAAATACCACCCTAGCTGCAGCCATCTTGAGTGAGGGCAGATGATCAATGTAGCATTCACTTCCTGAAATCCATCTGCCCTCAGCTCAGGCATGCATGCAGGAGATATAAACCAAATAGTGTAGCGCTAATAAACAAAGCAAAAAATGTGTAGTGGGTGCCACACAAATCAGAAATAAACGTGCTACTTAAAAACATAAGTAATAAAGTCCAAAAAAAACGTGAGTCCCAGAATGGATAATAGGTGGACAGCTTTTATCCAAAGATGGAGGTGAGGCAGGAGGGAAGACACCCGTGATAGGTGATGAGAGATGGCTGCTTACCAAAAGATATGGGCCCCCAAATTAACCACTTAAGCCCCGGAAGATTTTACCCCCTTCCTGACCAGGGGGTATTTTGCGATTCGGCACTGCGTGAATTTAACGGACAATTGCGCGGTTGTGTGACGCTGTACCCAAATGAAATTGACATCCTTTTTTTCCCACAAACAGAGCTTTCTTTTGGTGGTATTTGATCACCTGTGCGATTTTTTGATCATGCGCTATAAACAAAAAAAGAGCGTAAATTTTGCAAATTTTAACAATATTTTTCACATTTTTTATATGAAATTCCCCCCAAAAAAATGTAAAAATCAAAATTTTTTAACATTTTAGGCCAATTTGTTTTCTGCTACATATTTTTGGTAAAAAAAATCGCAAAAAGCGTATTTTGATTGGTTTTAGCAAAAGTTATTGCGTTTACTAACTAAGGGAAAGATTTTTGTCATTTTTATTGTTTTTTTTTTAACGAGTAATGGCGGCGATCTGCGATTTTTTTGTGGGACTGCGACATTGCGGCGGACAGATCGGACCCTTGACTGACATTTTGACACTTTTGGGGGTACCAGTGACATTACTGCAGTAATCAGTGCTATACATATGCACTGTTACTGTAAAAATGACACTGGGAGGGAAGGGGTTAACTTTATTTGAGAGGGAGGGGTTAAGTGTGTCCCTAGGGGTGTGTTTCTTACTGTCATTGGATGTGGCTGTTTGTGTAACAGCATAGGTCAGCGGTCCTACATAGCAGGACCGAGTGATCTGTGCTTTTACACAGGGGAGAATGACAGGCGGCTTTGTTTACATTAACCGCCTGCCTTTCTCCCCCTCTACCCGACGATCAGGGTCCGCCGGTCACACGCGCCGGCTTCTTCGGGTACGGGTCAGGCGGCGCGCGCTCACCCCCTATTCGCTCCCAGGCTAGTGACGTACCGGTGCGTCACTTTGCCTGGGAGGGGCTGACCGCCGCCATAAGAAGCTTTGTAGAGAATCAGCATTCGACCTTGCCTCCACATGCACAGGGATAAGAGCATGGATCCAAAGACCAGTAATCAATCTTGATTCCAAATGATAGAGGATAAAGTGATGGACTCATATGCAGCTCCAACCGTGTGTTATATCATACACATAGGAAGGAAAATTGAGGGAAACCATAGCGTAATCCAGTTTAGTTGATTAAAGCATTTAATAAAATTGCACTTACATGTAGGTAGACAAATACAGGCAAGACATAAAAACCGCTGCGTCCCGCAGATGTGCAAACAAGGGGCGTAGTGTCCAGTACCGCCCTACCGGTTTCGTCATATGTGACGTCGTCCGGGCATGGTTACCGGACACCGCCGCAACGCCAGTTAAATCAGTTAAATGCATGCAGGAGAGTGTGCTTAGATGAGAAAGCCCCTCCTCCCATAAAGAGTTCTAGAATGTATCACATCATTTTGGCCCAGGCCAGAAAACAGGAAGCAACTGAATATATGTAAAAAAAAAAAAAAAAAAGGTTTTCAGCCAAGGAAGCTGCCATCCATCTTTGCCTTCACCTGCCATGATGCTGCACACGTGATCAGTTGTGACACCAGCCATTGGATCCTTTGACAGTTTGGTTGGGAGCACAACCAATGTGACAGTTAGCATTCCTGGCACATGCTGGAAATGTAACTGTTTTTTGAAACTGTTAAATCGATAGATTTAGTTCTGCTTTATGGGCCAGTTCACACCAGAAATCTGTATTTCGTGCGCATTGCCTACACCACCTTTACAAATGCAGTGCGCTTGAGGCCTGCAGCAGGTCGCAAACTCAGTGCGTTTGCCTGTACTTCTATGCAATGCAACCCAATTGCAGTGCGTTTTTTAAAGTAGTGAGTGCATAACTTTTGTGCAGTGCGATCTCAGCCCATTCAAATGAATGTGAGCCCATTCCTGTGCGATTCCTGGTGTTACATAGTTACATAGTAGGTGAGGTTGAATAAAGACAATAGTCCATCCCGTTCAACCTGTGTAGGTGTGTGTGGCTGTAATTATCTCTCATATCCCTGAATGTCCTTATCCTTGAGATGTACGTCTAAGAGTCTTTTGAAAGCCACCATACTTCCCGCAGAAACCACCTCATGTGGTAGAGAATTCCACAATCTTGTAGCCCTAACAGTAAAGAACCCCCCCACGTTGCCTGAGGTTAAAACGCTTCTCCTCTAATCACATTGTATGCCCTTGAGTTCTCATGCAATCCTTTCGACTGAATAGCTTTTTTTCTATGCTGAGATCACCATTGAGGTATTTATAAATTGCTATCATGTCCCCTCTCAGGCGTCTCTTCTCCAGGGAGAATAAATTAAGCGATTGTAGACGCTCGTCATAATTAAGGTCCTCCAATCCCCTAATTAGTTTAGTTGCCCTTCTCTGGACTCTCTCCAGCTCCAACACATCCCTCCCGAGGACTGGCGACCAGAACTGGACAGAATACTCCAGATGCGGTCGGACCAGAGTTTTATAAAGTGGAAGGATTATAGTCTTATCTCTGGAATACATCCCTTTCTTTATGCATGCTAATATTCTGCCGGCTTTGGCAGCTGCCGCTTGACATTGCATGTTATTGCCTAGTCTATCCTCTACCAAGACTCCCAGATCTTTCTCCATTTTTGATTCCCCCAGAGGTTACCCCCCCAAAGTGTCTTATGCTTTTATGTTTTTAGTCCCCAAGTGCAAAATCTTACACTTCTCCACATTAAACCTCATTTGCCATGCCGTTGCCCACTCTTTTATTTTGTCCAGGTCATTCTGTAGGATATCTGCTTCATGCTGTGCAGTTATTGCCCTGCCCAATTTTGTGTCATCTGCAAAAACTGATATAGATGTGAACTGGGCATTAAACTGTTAAATAGAATAAACCTTCCTATATATTTACCAAGGCTAGCAGCATAAGGATTAAAAATAGTTTATGTTGATTGAGAAAGTTTAGTTCTGCTTTAAAAAAAAAAAAAAGGAAACAAATGCAGCTACAACATCTATCAATTGGTTAACTGCAATATATTTATATCATTTATTTGTTTTGGGGTTTAAATACATTTAAAGCTGACCTCACCGGACATCCTTGCTCCTCCTCCTCCCCTGCAATCTAAAATGGAATTTTACTCTGTTCACTTTTTTTTTGGTCTGCTCCCCTTCCCTGGGAATATTATATAGCAGAAAAAGAAAAATATATTCTTTTTTTGTTTATAGCGCAAAAAATTTAAATCGCACAGGTGATCGAATACCACCAAAAGAAAGCTCTATTTGTGGGAAAAAAAGGACATCAATTTTATTTGAGTACAGCGTTGCATGACCGCACAATTGTCCATTAAATTAACGCAGTGCCGAATCGCAAAATATGGCCTGGTCATTAAAGTGGAGTTCCACCCATTTTAGTAACTTTAGATCTATGTAATCCCCCTTTAAAACTACTTTTACCAATGGAAAGGTTTTTTTTTTGCTAGTAAATACCTTAATTTCTTCTTTATTCATCCTCTCCTCACTTCCGGGTCCGGCCGCCGATCGGCGATTACGTCATTCGGCGATTCGCAGGGGGTGCAGGGATGTATCTCATGGCATGAAATCTTGCATTATTACACAGGAGTCCTATGGTGTAGTGTTTGTATTGAGGCCGTGCTCTGCCCTGCCTCCGCCCCACCTCCTCTCAGTGAGCGAGGACTGAAAGTATTATATCCTCACTGAGCTCACTGAGAGGAGGCGGGGCGGAGGCGGGGCAGAGCACGGCCTCAATCCAATACATACAGTACAGCTCACTGAGAGGAGGCGGGGCTGAGGTGGGGCGGAGACAGGGCAGAGCACGGCCTCAATACAAACATTACACCTTAAGACTCCTATGTAATAATGCGAGATTTCATGCCATGAGATACATCCCAGCACCCCCTGCGAATCGCCGAATGACATAATCGCCGATCGGCGGCCGGACCCGGAAGTGAGGAGAGGATGAATAAAGAAGAAATTAAGGTATTTACTAGCAAAAAAAAAAAGTTTCCATTGGTAAAAGTAGTTTTAGGGCTCTTTCACATGGTCCGCCTCCGTAGACAGATCTGTGCTGCTCAGCGGGGATCGATCCGCTGATCTCCGCTGAGCCGGCGGATGACAGCTCCGTCTCCGCTTGCAGTGCGGAGAGGGAGGGCTCACAGCCCCCCCTGCTCTCTATGGGGGATCGGATGAGAGCGGACCGCCTGTCCGCTCTCATCCGATCTGATCCCTGAACGGATGGAAAAATAGGGTTTCCATCCGTCCAGATTTCAAGGACAGGATCGGATACGGATGGCAGCGGAGGTGTCTCCGCTGACATCCGCTGCCCCATAGAGCTGCATGGAGGATCCGATCAGATCCGCCTAAAAAACTGACAGGCGGATCTGATCGGATCGCACGTGTGAAAGAGCCCTTAAAGGGGATTACATAGATCTATGTAATCCAAGTTATTAAAAATGGGTGGAACTCCACTTTAAGGGGGCAAATCCTTCCGATTCAGAAGTGGTTAAGGCAAATATTGGGTTTTCAGGAGCTCAGTCATTGGTGACAAACATTCCGTGGCAAATGAAACTCAGCCCACATATGAAATAGAATTAGGGATCTCCATAGTGTAGTAAATCAACACAACTTTAATGAAACAAAGTAATAATTTACATATAAAATAGGGAAGAAATGTATGCTATTTGTTACACATGTTAAATGTTGCACATTATTTATATAATATGTGTATATATTGCACATTTGTTATATATATGCAGTGTTTATCTTCACAGTTAGGATTTCTTGATTATCTTTTCTAGATGTTGAAGCACAATTTTCTTGAGTTTTTATTTTTTATTTCACTTTATTTGAGTAGATATAGCTGCATGTCATGCCTTTCTTTTCATATTGATCTCTACCAGCCTCATGTAACATGTTCCCAGTTTTGTATTGTTTTTTTTGCAACATCTCCCCAGCCAACAATGTATCCTGTTCTCACCCTCTGACTCTCATTTCCTCTATTAGTTCTGCAATTTCTGACAGTCCTCTCCAGAATTCCATACTGTATGTAGCACCCTCCTAGATAGGTGCTGGGTAGGGAGTATAGTTTGCTCTGCCTGCTTATCAGGAGAGCGGTAGGTAAAACCTAGTTGCTCTATCTGCTTAACAGGGGAGTAGGATTTCTAGTCAGGCCTGTTGCATGTGTCTATGTTTGATTCATCTGGTCTAAGGGAGTGTCCCCACTGTGTCCAATAGGGAGGCCTGTTGGACAGTGGAGGAAACCCAGCCAGTGATGCACAGGCTTTGTAACTGTCCAAGTGGGTTGGCACAGAGAGTGGTGCATCCTGGAATAGATTATAAAAGCCAAGGGCACATGTGACAGGGTGGGAAGCCAGGTCCCAGGAGGAGGGTGACGGCTGTCTCTCCTCCTGTTTGCTGTGGAAGGTGGTCACAGGCAGTCGGCCTACTGAACCAGTGGTGTGGCTGAACCCAGAAGTCCAGTGAGACTGACTGTGGAGGTAAGGGCAGAGCAACTCTGGAAAAACAGTGTCTGTGAGTATAGGGGAGCTTGCCAAAGGGTCAGCCCAGGAAGGGGACCCCTCCAGTGGCTAGAGTCAGCGGACGGGTGTCAGCACACAGGCAGTGATAGTAAAGGGGGTGCCAAGTTGTTAACCCTGAAGAGAATATTCAAACAGGAACAGTCTATTTATCTTCACTTCTTTGGCAAGGTTAAGCAGCGGCCTTGCCGCTATCTACAGATCATTGTCCTCAAGTTTGTGCATAGTTCATAGTTTGAGCATCCTACTCATCCCTTCTCCCATCCCAGTTCTAAATAAAACACAAAAACCAAGTCAAGAACTGTTACTGCCGTTTATCTACTGTCAGTTGCTAACGGTAACCCAGGGGACCCAAGAAAGTGTAATTCTCAGCAGCTCTCTAGGGGGCAATGCTACATGTATATCACAGGTGTCAAACACAAGGCCTGTGGACCGAATCCGGCCCGCCAGGCCATTTCATTTGGCCCTCGCAACCAGGGTTTCTTTTCAGCTGAAACGTGGTGGAACTCAGTTCTGCCACCTCTGGCTCCTGCAGATCCCTGCCTACCCTGCATGCACTCACAGAGGGGAATAGCCCTGCAAATGAGAGAAAGAGAGAGACGCGGAGTCACCTACACTCCTGGGAGGTACTAGAGCCAGGCAGATGAGATGTGAGGAAGCATTTTGGGGGGCACTTTGTACCCCGCACACTCCTGAACTCTGCACGCCTCATACTTCATATCTCTGTACATAGCGCACCCATAAACCTGGCATTCTGTATGTCATACACTCCTCAACCCTGCAGTCTGTACATAGCGTGCACCTGAACTCTGCAATCTGTATCTAGCGCACTCGTGAACTCTACACTCTGTACACTGCATTCTTCTAAGTATCCAAGTAGATGCATAGTCTTACGGATACAAGCGGCCCTTTGAGGACAACACTAATGCTGATGTGGCCCACAATGAAATTGGGTTTGACACCCCTGTTGTATGTAAGGTTTAATATACTGTGAGTATATTCCCCGCGCCAATGGATAACAAATTTAAACCTGGATTATATATTGAAAATAACTGTGATATGCAGCTGCTATATCTGAAGGGAAGGCTCCTGCTGTATCCTATTATTACAGCGGGGACACGCTCGTGATCCGACTTCCGGCTAGGACATTCAGGGCGGAGTGAGGGGCAACAATTGCAGCATAAAGAGCTCCGTGATACGTGTCTTTCCACCTCTGAAGACTTACTGATGAAACGCGTAGGCTGGAACGCACGTCGTGACGTCATGGTAGCCGGGTGCAACACAAACCAGTAATCACCGCTCTCCACTCCGGGGCTCCGTCTGTAACGGCTTTTTATCGTGGATTTATCGTGTATTGGTCATTATTTTTATATCGTGCAAAGAAATAAAACATTTCAACGATATTGCACCATCTGGAACTCTCTTTCTTTCACTATACCCGGCCGGACGTGGGGAAAAGGAGGAGTGTAAGCTGCCATACAGTGAGTGGAGATATTGTACCCTGAGCGGGACCCATCCTGGCCCTGGTGGTCAAATAAAGCGCTGTCCGGTCTTAATGCTATAAGGCATATAAGACCCATTATCTCTGGTGAGTGAGCCATTTACTACCCTACACGGTGGAAGATTGTTAACACAAGACTGACTGGGAGGCCTGGCAATGAGCATCTGCACTTTATTATTTTCTCATATTCCACAAGAGAATAACTTCTGAGCGGTTTACACAAAAGTCACCTTTATTTTATTAACTCTATTGAGCACTGATGAGACACTAGCACTTGACACGTCTCATGCACCTTAAATTGGACTGGATTTCCTAATTACACATAATTATTTGTTTATACTGTGTTTATTTTGCACACATTTGATTGTATTGTACTATTTATGCATTGTTTGCACTTTATTATTTATGCATTTATCCTGTTAGTAGCATTACTGAAAGTATCTTTATTATTAAGCAAGCGCTATAGGTAGCCTCTTATTAGTGGCTATACACATTCACTTATTCAACCCTGCTGAATATTGAAGATTATGTGCGGTCCTTTGGTGAAGTCAGGGGCCGCACTTGAGGCCCCCTTTAGTTGACAACCACTGATTCAGACCATAGACATCAGATGGCTGTAGGAAAGACGATATCATCTGACCATTAAAAGATCTTTTTCTATATAATCCAGCTACATGTATTACATTGTATCATTTATAGGGAAGGAAAAGAGCAGAGCATGCCGACATCCCACATATGTCTGATCCCGGTGCTAACAGAAGTGGTCAGCTGAAAAACAAACCCTGTAAATGACTTCTTCCCCGGGGAAACGTCAGGTGGGGAAGTCGGCTGTTTTACAGCGAAATCAATGAAATATTTATTAGGATGCATGCAGGGACAGCGAGTCCAATCATTTCAAATTCAATAGAATTGGCTCACAAGACTCCTGATGACAAAGCTGGAGGATGAACTTTTCACTGTCCTCAGTTGCCCGCCTGTATGCATTAAATCGCTGTCACATTCTACGTATCGCTTGGTTTATCGGGCGGGGAGATGAGCTCGGTACTAGCACTACCTCATTTATCACCATTTTATTTGATTCCAAAGTATCTAAATACTGTATGAGTGATTATTATATTTAAGAAGCTAATAAAAAAAAAGGGCTAGGCACTCAGATGCAAACATGCATCTTTATACTTGTTCAGATTTCTGGAAAGCAGTTGCATTATCCTTCTTTACCACTAGATGGCTCAGGTGAGCTCTTATGGTGTATTTAACCCCTTCACACCGACAGAACGCAAAAATGCTGCCTTAGTTTCAGAAGGTTGTACCAGGGTGATGCCTGCAGCTAGAGGCATCATCCCAGTACCGTTGTTTAGAGCCAACGGTCGGCTTTCTTGTAATGACAACTGATGTGGTTAAGCACCCACTCGGCTGTCATCACAGTACACTACACTCGGCACTGATTACTGTAGTAATGTCACTGGTCCCCCCCAAAAGTGTCAAAATGTCAGTTAGGGGTCCGATCTGTCCGCCGCAATGTCGCAGTCCCACAAAAAATCGCAGATCGCCGGCATTACTAGTAAAAAAAAAAAAAACAATAAAAATTACATAAATCTTTCCCGTAGTTTGTAGACGCAATAACTTTTGCGCAAACCAATCAAAATACGCTTATTGCTAATTTTTTTTTACCAAAAATATGTAGCAGACAACAAATTGGCCTAGAATTTTGAAAAATTTAGATTTTTACATTTTTTGGGGGGAATGTTATCAGAAGGTGAAAAATATTGTTTTTGTTTCCAAAATTGTTGCTCTTTTTTTGTTTATAGCGCAAAAATTTAAAATCACACAGGTGATCAAATACCACCAAAAGAAAGCTCTATTTATGGGAAAAAAATTACATAAATGTAATTTGGGTACAGCGTCGCACGACCACGCAATTGTCCGTTAAAGTAACGCAGTGCCGAATTGTAAAATATGGCCTGGTCAGGAAGGAGGTAAAATCTTCCGATCTTAACCGCTTGCCGACCCCCGCACGACTATTTACTGCGGCAGTCAGCCCCTCACAGGCAAAGCGACTGGCGGACCCGATGTCTGCCGGGCACTCGCGATCATCCGTTATACCGGAAGAAAGGCAGGCGGCTAATGTAAACAAAGCCGCCTGTCATTCTCCCCTGTGTAAGAATGGAGATCAGACGGTTCTACTATGTAGGACCGTTGATCTCTGTTCTTACACTAGTAGCCACAGCCAGTCACAGTTAGAAGCACGCCCCTAGGACACACTTAACCCCTCCCTCTCCAATACAGTTAACTCCTTCACTGCCAGTGTCATTTTTGTAGTAACAGTGCATATGTTTTATCCCCGGTAGGGAGGCGAGGGATAACTCTCTTCGTGCTCTCTCTCTGATCCACTTTGTCCGCACTGAGTCCCGGCCCACCCTGTTCCTTTCTACTGACGCTGAAAAAGCGTTTGACAGGGTGGACTGGGACTATTTGTTGACCACCCTCCGTTTTGTTGGCCTTGGCCCTAAGGCTATACAACGCATTGCGGCTTTATATGCCCTACCGACGGCCCAAGTACGGGTTAACGGCCTCCTTTGTACCCCCTTCCCCCTTCATAATGGCACGCGACAGGGGTGTCCTTTGTCCCCCCTTTTGTTTGCCATCTCCCTCGAGCCCTTTTTATCCACTATTAGACATTCCAACGATATACATGGTGTCACTGTGAACTGTCAGACACATAAATACGCAGCTTATGCGGATGACATACTTTTTTTCATCCAACAATCTCGTATCTCTTTACCTGTACTCTTACGAGCCTTCGCAGACTTCCGCCACCTCTCAAACTTCAAGATTAACGTGTCTAAATCCGAAATATTAAATATTAACCTCCCTCATACTGAAGTCTCTGCTCTGACCCCACATTTCCCATTTCAATGGTGTCCAGATAAATTGAAATACCTAGGCATTTTTTTAACCCCCGCTTGGATAACTTGTTCCGTCATAACTACATACCCCTATTGAACATGATCAAATCAGATCTTCGGAAATGGTCCTCCTTACATCACTCTTGGTTGGGCAAGACCAACATAGTTAAGATGAACATTTTGCCTCGTATTCTATGTTTTTTTTCAAATGTTACCGCTGGGTGTTCCTATTGGGCTTTTTACTATTTTGCAGTCTTTGCTTTCCAGGTTTATTTGGCAGGGCAGGCGCCCCAGGATTGCCAGGACGACGCTTTTTCGTCCAAAGCGTTGTGGGGGACTTGCTCTCCCTAGTATCAGGGATTATTTCCGCGCGGTCTCACTAACCCGTGTGGCTGATTGGAAGTACTCTTCTAGTTCTAAATTATGGGTACAGCTGGAATACGACTTATGTGACAGAGACTTGTCTGCAGTTCCATGGATTCCGAGGTCCGCCAGGGCCCTCTCCCCAAACACTTCTCCCCTGACTCTATCTACCTTGTTCGTCTGGGATTCCATTCACACAAAGTTTTCCTGGAGCTACAACTCTCCCTTAATGCCTCTGCTGAACCACAGCCACTTCATGCCTGGTAAACTGGATGCTGGATTTAAAAATTGGTCTCCTAAGACTCCCCTCTTGTTATCCCACGTAACCCACTCCAATAGTGTGAAACCACTTAACCACATTCTGGGCTCCAGCCCCGCAACGGTCATGGATCATTGGAGACACAGACAGTTGTCCAGGTTCATAGCTACTCTTCCGTGTCCGCTGCGTGACTCCAAGGACTTGAACCCTATTGAGGCGATACTTTGCCCTCGGGACCCCCCCCCCCCCCCCTACACTCCACCTCACAGTTTTACAAGGCACTTATCTCATTACAAGGCCAACCCTACCCGGACTTCTTACACAAGTGGGAACTGGTTATTGGATCTCAAATTTCCGATGCTCGAAAGGACAAAGTTCTTGCATTGGCTCACATTTCCTCTCTCTCCACCAAGGTGGCGGAATCCAATTACAAGCTATTGTCCCGTTGGTACTATACTCCGCGGAAAATGCACATTATTTCTCCGGCCATCTCCCCGTTATGTTGGAGGGGATGCGGAGATACTGCATCGCACGCACACATCTGGTGGTACTGTTCGGTAATTCGGCCGTTCTGGTTGGAAGTCCTTCGGCTTATCCAAGTAATCACGGAAGTTACTATCCCGTCAGATCCCTGGGTTATCCTGCTGCATGGAACTAACATGCCGCTCTCTAAGTACAAAAGATCAATGATCCCTCATATGCTTAATGCGGCTAAAGCCCTGATCCCCACCTTCTGGGGCTCACCGACCATTCCCACGATACGTCACTGGCTACGGAAAGTTGATATGACATACCAATTAGAGGAACTTACTTTCATAGCCCGTGACAAACTAGACCGTTTTCACTCTACCTGGCAACCTTGGTCTTCTTTTAAAACTACTTCATCCTATGTGGCACTGCTCACTGAGGACACCCCCCTTGGTCTATCACCTTCTAATGTAATCCTATCCGATTAGAGTTTTTATTGTTTGGTACATAAGTCGCCTGTGGCCTACTTTCCCACCCTTTCTCTCCCAGCTGCTCTCTCCTCTTCTTTCTCTTTCTTTTCTGCTTTTTGCTATCCTTTCGCTTTCCTATAAGTTCTCTCCAACATTGGTTTTATGATGCAAGATGTTATGTTATCATTATGTTTTTTCCGACTTTTTATGACTGGGTGTGCTTGGCACACACTGAGATATTCATGCACTCATTGATATTGCTCCATAGCTACCTACTGTATTTTATGTCGGATTGTACGGTCTATGTTCGTTTTTTCTTTGTCTTCTTGAAAAAATTTTCAATAAACAGAAATTAAACAAAAAAAAAAAAAAACAGTGCATATGTATAGCACTGATTACTGCAGTAATATCACTGGTAACCCCAAAAGTGTCAAAAATGTCAGTCAAGGGTCCGATCTGTCCACCGCAATGTCGCAGTCCCGCAAAAAAAAATCGCAGTTCGCCACCATTACTCGTTGAAAAAAAAAAAACAACAAAAATGACAAAAATCTTTCCCTTTGTTGGTAAACGCGATAACTTGCGCAAACCAATCAAAATACGCTTTTTGAGATTTTTTTACCAAACATATGTAGCATTAAAACAAATTGGCCGAAAATGTTAAAAAAGTTTGATTTTTACATTTTTTTGGGGGGGGAATTTCATATAAATAAATGTGAAAAATATTGTTATTTTTGCAAAATTTACGCTCTTTTTTTGTTTATAGCGCATGATCAAAAAATCGCACAGGTGATCAAATACCACCAAAAGAAAGCTCTGTTTGTGGGGAAAAAAGGACGTCAAATTAGTTTAGGTACAGTGTTGCATGACCGCGCAATTGTCCGTTAAAGTCACGCAGTGCCGAATCGCAAAATAGGGCCTGGTCAGGAAGGGGGTAAAATCCTCCGGGGCTTAAGTGGTTAAAGTGGATAAAAATACGCTCATTGAGATTTTTTTTTGTCAAAGACATGTAGCTAAATACATTTTGGCCCAAATATATTACAAAAATTGAATATATTGGATATTTTTTAAAAGTCAAAGTAGAAAATGTAAATTTTTCGCAAAATTTTCACTCTTTTTTTATTAATATTGCAAAAAAAAAAAAAAGCGCAGAGAAAGCTCTTTTTGTGGGAAAAAAGGACGTAAATTTTGTTTGGGTACAGCATTTCATGACCGCGCAATTGTCAGTTAAAGTCACGCAGTTCCAAAAGTGTCCTGGTCATTGAGCAGCAAAATCTTCCGGTCTTAAAGTGGTTAACCACTTACCGCATATCGACGTAGGGCTACGTCGGGAAACTTTGCGGGCCTTTACCGGGATGATGCCTCTAGCTAGAGACATCATCCCGGACCGTGGTTTGAAACCGACGGTCGGCTTTCCGTCGGTAACGACCGATGCGGCTCGGGAGCCGCTAGATCGTTACCCGGGGGGGCGTGAGGGGACGTCCCCCCCCCTCCCGCCGCCTTCCGTGGCTTTGCTCGGGGCTCCCGTCCCACCGGGAGCCCCGAGCACCCAGCCGGCACGTCCACCGGCTGGATGGAGTCCCGATGAATGCCGGAAACGGCATTGATCGGGTCTCCGAAAGACGTAACCCGGAGGCGGCGTCCATGACGTCACGTCCGGGTTACTGTGCTGCAAAAGGCGGCAAATTTGAAAAACGGCTGTATGTAAAAACGCAATTTTCGGCGTTTTGCATACAGGGAAGTGTAGTGGAGGGGTCGGGGTCTTTTAGACCCTCGATCCCTCCATAAAGAGTACCTGTCACTACATATTGGTGTCACAAGGGATGTTTACATTGCTTGTGACAGCAATAAAAGTGATCGGATTTTTTTAAAAAAAAAAAACCTGTAATAAAGTTAAAAAAAAGAAAAAATAAATAGGGAAAAAAAAATAAATTAGCCGCCCCCGTCTCCGTTAGCTCGCGCACAAAAAAAACGTATATGCAAGTCGAGCCGCGAATTAAATCGCTGTTCAACCCACACATGTGAGGTATCGCCGCGATCGCCAGAGCATGGGCAATAATTTAAAAAAAAGAGCTACACTCTAACTCTAAACTGATAACCGTTAAATAAATTTAAAGCGTCGCAGATTGAGATCTCTATTGACCGTAGTTTGTCGCCATCCCACGGGGGGGGGGGCGCAATTTTAAACCGTAACATGTTGGGTATCTATTTACTCGGCGTGACATCATCTTTCACAATATACAAAAATATGGGCTAACTTTACTGTTTAGTATTTTTTAAATGCAGTGAAATGTGATTTTTCAAATTTTCCCCCAAAAAATGGCGTTTTAAAGACCGCTGCGCAAATACCGCGTGACAAAAAATTTTGCAATGGCCGACATTTTATTCTCCAGAGTCTTTGCTAAAAAAATATATATATATATAATGTTTGGGGGTTCTAAGTAGTTTTCTAGGAAAAAATACTGGTTTTAAAGTGTCCGAAATAGGGCTGGGGCTTAAGTGGTTAAAGGCGTCAGATTTTTTACAAAATGACAGTGTTTAAAACAGCCAAACTTGGCGTTTTGAATGCTTTAAGTGCAAGCGAGGGATTTGGGGTCTTTTTGACCCCAGATCCCTCCATAAAGTGTACCTGTCCCTGCCTATTACTGTCACAAGGGATGTTTACATTCACTGTGACAGCAATAAAAATTATCAATTTTTATTTTATTTTTTTAAATGGACAGGGTAAAATAAATAAATAAAAAATAATTAGGGAAAAAAATTAAAACGCCCCGTCCCTCCGCGCTCGAGCGCAGAAGCGAACGCATACGCAAGTAATGCATATGTAAACAATGTTCAAACCACACATATGAGGTATTGCTATTGATCCTTAGAGTAATAGCAATAATTCTAGTACAAGACCTCGTCTGAACCTCTAAACAGGTAACCGTCAAAAATGTTTGAAAATGTCGACTATGGCGATTTTTAGGTACTGTAGTTTGTCGCCATTTCACGAGTGTGTGCAACTTTAAAGCATGACCCATTTTGTGAGTTAGGACAGTTTTTTAAAACAGCCCTTAACTCCCCTCTATGTTATCCTATGTCCATGCACACATGGACGTTTTTAGAAGTTTATCAGCAGGGGAGTTTATGGACTGTTGTCTGAGTGCCCTAAAATTGATATTGGTACAAACATTGAATAATCACATTGACTAATCCTGATCATATGGACAAACTGGAAGAAACCATGGTTGACCATATGCAGGTGGAACCACATACAAATGCTTGATCAAAAAATGACAATAAAGAGAAAGGAGGGGAACATAACTCCCACCAAGGGGAGGGGACCCCCAAGGGGGGGAGAGTGATGAATCCGACGCGTTTCAAAATAATTTGCGAACTTTTAATTCAAATCTTCATCAGGGATATGTGCATGTTGTAATCCCCTTTCTATGGAAAAATAGAGAAAGAGAAAGAAAAAAAAAAATTTTTTACATCACTGATTGACATAAAGATGGCCATAGACGTGGATCCTCCACATATTAGCACATGAACTGTTACCCACCAAGCTTCTTGTCTTAGCAACATTCATCCATCTTTTCTTCCAAGAAAATGTCATCATCTGATACCATAATGATCTCAGGCAAGAAAAGGGGAGGGAGAAGCCAAATGTCGATCCACACCAAATATGATAGATGAGCCCTTAATCCGAGTAGGACCATGAGGTGCAAGGTTAAAGGGACCCCAAATGTTGCGGTGCCTTAAAATAGAAAAAAAAATAGAAAAAAAAAATACGATATTGGTATTCTTCGCAAATTATTTCGAAACGCGTCGGTTTCATCACTCTCCCCCCTTGGGGGTCCTCTCCCCTTGGTGGGAGTTATGTTTTCCCCTCCTTTCTCTTTATTGTCATTTTTTGATCAAGCATTTGTATGTGGTTCCACCTGCATATGGTCAACCATGGTTTCTTCCAGTTTGTCTACATGATCATGTAACACTGAGCGCTCCGGTCCCTGCTTCTGGACCGGAGCGCTCGCGGCGATCGTTTCAGATCCACTCACCTGTGCCCGCTCCGGCTCCCTCCTCCGCTCCCTGCGCACGTGGTTCACGGCGCGCGCGCCCCTGCACCACAGGGCGCGCGGGCGCCGGCTGTTTGAAATTTAAGGGGCCAGTGCACCAGTAATTGGTGCCTGGTCCAAACCTCCCTTCCTGTTTCCTGTGTCCTGTGCCCTGCTTCCTGTTTCCTGTTTCTTATATAAGTGACCTGCCCCTTCCTGCCCTTGCCGGATCTTTGTTGCCTTCTTGCCTTAGTGAAAGCGTTATTTGTGTTATCCCTTGCCTGTTGCCGAACCCTTTGCTAACGACTACCGCCTCTGAACCTGTGCTGCCTGCCCTGACCTTTGCTACGTCTGACTACGCCTCTGCCTGTCCCTTTTGTACTACGTCTATATCAGCAGTCGGTGAGGTTGAGCCGCTACGAGAGTACACGACCTGGTAGTTACCGCCGCAGCAAGCCCATCCCACCTTGCGGCGTGCTCTGGTGAAAACCAGTAACTACTTAGAACCGATCCTCTGGTACGGTCCACGCCAATCCCTCACTGACACAGCGGATCCACTCCCTGCACCGCTCCTGCTACCAGTCCAGACCCTGACAGATCAGGATTAGTCAATGTGATTATTCAATGTTTGTACCAATATCATTTTAACTAGTTCTTAATAAACATTCATATTTTATTTTAGATCTTTTTGTCTCTTATTTTTCTTTTGATTGCCTTAAAAATCCCCATCCAAGAGGAGAAAAATCAATGTTTATTCCACAGAGTAAAGCCCCGTACACACGTACCGATCGTCGGCCGAACGATCGGCCGTCTTTTGTCCGAGGGCTGTCGTGTCTGTTGAAAAGTGCAAAAGACTGCACACGAATTTTGTCGGCCAACAACAGCCGACTGCAGAAGTGATGTCATGTGATGGTTAACTTTCCTTGTCTTTTTTCTTTTCTGAGCATGCCCAGTCTTGCAAATCTGCTGTCTGTCGGCCGAAATCTGTACTGACTGGCGAACAATCGGCCGTTCTGGTGTTGGCCAACAAAAATTTTAATGCTTGCACGACAGATTCTGTTCGGCCGAAAATGCGCTGTCGGCTGTCGGAAGCATCATACTAACAAGCCTACAATCGGTCGATCGGTCGTCGGCCGAATCTTTACGGCCGACAATCGGTACGTGTGTACGGGCCTTTACACAGTTACATAGTAACTAGGTAACTCTGTTGCCATCCTAGCAACAGAGTTTAAACACCAGGAACAAGTAGCAGGAAGCAGAACACTGTAGACCACAAGGCAAGGTCCTAGTGCAGCAGAGGTGTTCATATAGCCCATTTGGCGCCACTTAGTGGTGGGCGTGAACGCTGGTGCGCACATGCATTCCCATATGCATACGTGCACGTTCGTGGGTCATGTGAACAGGAATTCTCTGTCCATAGGTTTGGCAAACAGGCTTTCTCCGTTGGCTAACAAACATTCTCCGCCTGCACATAACTATGTGCCTGGGCTTACTTCTTCTTCCCTGACAATATGATATAGAAAGTTATTTTGTATTAGTGTGTTTTTTCTTTGTAGTAACCCGCCTGAACCCTTTTTTTAAACACCCCTGAAAAAGCCAAAAGGCGAAATGCGTCAGTGGAGTTTTCCATCCTTTTCACATTCTGGTTACTGTATTATACTGTATTATACAGCAGATCTGTCTATGTTGAATAAAGTAATTTTTATGATATAATTGCCTATTTTGAGTTTTACTGAAGGGGGAAGCCAACACCATTAAAGTCCTGCTGCTCCCTATGTTTTTCATGTTCCACATTACAGTACAGTACATACCTGTAGAACAGCAGGCCGGGAGTGAGAATGAGGCTGATGCAGAGTGATGACATGACGTCCTGCACGGGTCGGGAGAGCTGGTCGTAAGTCTGAGCGGTCGTTAAACGAGGAGTATCTGTATACGCTTATTAGGATTTTTTTTTACCAAAAATATGTAGCAGAATACTTATTGGCCTAAATTTATGAAGAAATTATTATTTTTTTATTTTTTTTATTGGATATATTTTATAGCAAAAAAGTAAAAAAAAATATATATACAGTGGGTACGGAAAGTATTCATACCCCCTTAAATTTTTCACTCTTTGTTATATTGCAGCCATTTGCTAAAATCATTTAAGTTCATTCTTCTTCCTCATGAATGTACACATAGCACCCCATACTGACAGAAAAACACAGAATTGTTGACATTGTTGCAGATTTATTAAAAAAGAAAAACTGAAATATCACATGGTCCTAAGTATTCAGACCCTTTGCTCAGTATTTAGTAGAAGCCCCCTTTTGATCTAATACAGCCAGGAGTCTTTTTGGGAAAGATGCAACAAGTCTTTCACACCTGGATTTGGGGATCCTCTGCCATTCCTCCTTGCAGATCCTCTCCAGTTCTGTCAGGTTGGATGGTAAACGTTGGTGGACAGTCATTTTTAGGTCTCTCCAGAGATGCTCAATTGGGTTTAAGTCAGGGCTCTGGCTGGGCCATTCAAAAACAGTCACGGAGTTGTTGTGAAGCCACTCCTTCGTTATTTTAGCTGTGTGCTTAGGGTCATTGTCTTGTTGGAAGGTAAACCTTCGACCCAGTCTGAGGTCCAGAGCACTCTGGAGAAGGTTTTTGTCCAGGATATCCCTGTACTTGGCCGCATTCATCTTTCCCTCAATTGCAACCAGTCGTCCTGTCCCTGCAGCTGAAAAACACCCCCACAGCATGATGCTGCCACCACCATGCTTCACTGTTGGGACTGTATTGGACAGGTGTTGAGCAGTGCCTGGTTTTTTCCACACATACCGCTTAGAATTAAGGCCAAAAAGTTCTATTTTGGTCTCATCAGACCAGAGAATCTTATTTCTCACCATCTTGGAGTCCTTCAGGTGTTTTTTAGCAAACTCCATGTGGGCTTTCATGTGTCTTACACTGAGGAGAGACTTCCGTCGGGTTACTCTGCCATAAAGCCCCGACTGGTGGAGGGCTGCAGTGATGGTTGACTTTCTACAACTTTCTCCCATCTCCTGACTGCATCTCTGGAGCTCAGCCACAGTGATCTTTGGGTTCTTCTTTACCTCTCTCACTAAGGCTCTTCTCCCCCGATAGCTCAGTTTGGCCGGACGGCCAGCTCTAGGAAGGGTTCTGGTCGTCCCAAACGTCTTCCATTTGAGGATTATGGAGGCCACTGTGCTCTTAGGAACCTTAAGTGCAGCAGAAATCTTTTTGTAACCTTGGCCAGATCTGTGCCTTGCCACAATTCTGTCTCTGAGCTCTTCAGGCAGTTCCTTTGACCTCATGATTCTCATTTGCTCTGACATGCATTGTGATGTAGAAGGTCTTATATAGACAGGTGTGTGGCTTTCCTAATCAAGTTCAATCAGTATAATCAAACACAGCTGGACTCAAATGAAGGTGTAGAACCATCTCAAGGATGATCAGAAGAAATGGAAAGCACCTGAGTTAAATATATGAGTGTCACAGCAAAGGGTCTGAATACTTAGGACCATGTGATATTTCAGTTTTTCTTTTTTAATAAATCTGCAACAATGTCAACAATTCTGTGTTTTTCTGTCAGTATGGGGTGCTATGTGTACATTCATGAGGAAGAAGAATGAACCTAAATGATTTTAGCAAATGGCTGCAATATAACAAAGAGTGAAAAATTTAAGGGGGTCTGAATACTTTCCGTACCCACTGTATATATATGATCAAATAGGTGATCAAATACCACCAAAAGAAAGCTCTATTTGTTGGGAAAAAAAGGATATAAATATTATTTGAGTAGTGTCACATGATCAATTGTCAGTTAAAGTAACGCAGTGCCGTATCGCTAAAAGTGACCTGGCCGTGAAGGGGGGGGGGGTAAATCTTCTGGAGGTCAAGTGGTTGCACCCCCAGCACGTTTGTGGCTGCATGCGGGTACTGGAATGTGTTCAATTTACATGCGATTTATATGCGAACACAGCCATTAACTGGTAATAAATATTTGTATCTCATTAGCTTATCTGTATCTGCTATGTATCTGCAGGTCTGGAGCCAATCGGGTTGAGCAGTACAAACTGCCAACATGTTATTAGTACATTTGCTTGAGTAAAGAGTAGTGCGGCTCTCTGCGATACATGAAATCCTGGATATTGGCTCGTTAGGCGGTACACTTGGGGATCGGTAAGGTGAATTGCTGCATTTTAAGATCATTGTTCTGCAACATTTTTCCGAGTCGCCTAACTACTCCTGGCACAGCAGGTGCGGAACAATGAGAGCGCGTCACCTTAAGGGACAATAGAACGCAGCAAACAGATCGCAGGAATGATATTTTAGGGCTCTAAACTGCTTTTAGAAGCAAAATAATATTCCTGCACCTGGGGCCCTGGCATAATGTCTTGTGGTTGAGAAACTTACAAGCCAATAAAAAAAAGCGCCAGTTTGTTCTACATTCAGATCGCACATTACACACTTCCTTAAAAGATCGTTATTGGAATGCACCTCATGGGGGTCATTCTACACTATATTGTCAAAAGTATTAGGACGCCTGCCTTTACACGCACATGAACTTTAATGGCATCCCAGTCTTAGTCCGTAGGGTTCAATATTGAGTTGGCCCACCCTGGTGTTCTATCAGGTTGAGGTCATGACTCTGTGCAGGTCAGTCAAGTTCCTCCACCCCAAACTCGCTCATTCATGTCTTTATGGACCTTGCTTTGTGCACTGGTCAAATTCATTTAGTAGAGGGGGAATTTACAATGTGGGGTTGGGCTTGGCCCCTTAGTTCCAGTGAAGGGAACTCTTAAGGCATCAGCATACCAAGACATTCTGGACAATTTCATGCTAATACAGTGGTCAGTGCTAATATATAGTGTTGGGCGCATTGATCGGCCCAAACTCATGCCTGTTTGACCGTTCACCGAACACCCGAATTTGCAGGGTGTTCAGCCCGCCAAACATAGCTTTGCCCAATCAGGGCGTAATGTAAGCTGGTTGTTAAGGAACGACACCGGGAAACTGGCTGTGGCATCCGTAATGGAACCGCGACCCATACTGTGTTTGTGAACTTCCGTCAGTATACCGCTTCCTCCCAGTCTTGAACATAGATATCAAATATTCTAACCGCCCCCATACAAAGCTAGATGACAACTTAGCTTGTACAAGTTCTGGAACCTTCTCCTTTATTGAACAGTTTTAAACTCAATAGATACAGCACAAGGAAACATCCCCCTCCTGATCAAATTACCACTCCAGGTCAGGTGGGCCTGATTACATTATCATATGCAGATGAAATTGTATACAGAAATATAATTACCCTGAACTAATTATCTAAAGGACAACCAACACAAACAGTATTCTACTGTTCTACCAGTAACTAATAGATGACAATGATTCAATCAACCTGAGCCAATTAACTAGCAGACTGCCGTCCTTGAGCTTCTAAAATACAATACACATTATAATAAGTGTAAACACAGAACCCCAGTAGATAACAGGTGAGTAAATTAGCATATTCAACAGTGTCTTGAAGACAGGTGGTTGAGCTGATGATATTAGCATCTGCTATGTGTCTTGAATCTTGAATCAAAAGTAACATTATTCCATGGGCCTCACATATAGTGTCTGTCTTTCACTCCCAGTGACGGTGAGTACCGTCACATATCTCTCCTCCCCAAAGGTAGACTAACCAGGTACCAGACCTCCAATCGGCCTGTGCCTGAGTTAGTCGGGTAACAAGTCCCAAAGTGTCAAGCCATCCTGGCAGCCTCCTTGATAAAGTTCCACATAGTTTGAATGTTTGTCCTGGCATGGAACTCTCATAGCCGATCAGTCTGTGGAAGTCTGGTTTTGGCAAGCCAGACTGGGCTTCTTGGTCACCCTGTGTCCCTATCCCTAATAGACACAGGGTGACTTACACATAAGAGGGGCCTAGGAGCTGAGAGAGGTATTTTCCAACCTCTTTAAGGGAAGCTGTGTTCCACGGGCCCCCCCAACCAAAGTGACTCCCGTCACATCTCTCCTCTTTTGGAAGGAGCCTAACACAGGAGGTGACACCAAATGGCTTGACTTCGAAGTTAGTCCATAGTTCCAGTCCCCCAATGTCTATACTCGCACAGTACCCCAAACAAATAGTCCCGAACAGAGCATTACTCACCCAGCCAACCTCTGCCTCTCTCGTAGAACATACCCACTGCGGGGATGAAACGTGGACTGGCCCTTCTTCCTGGAGTCATTTCAGCCACTGGAGAGAAGACAGGGTGGCTGGGCTCACTCTCTCATGCTGTTTAGGACCTGGGCCGACTACCCAGCATCCCTAGGATATAGAGGCGAAGACCGCAGTCCCATCCACTACCACAGAACTCCATCTTTCGTTAGTTGAGGGCAGAGGCCAGCCGGACTCTGCTCTGTTGTCAGCTCTTCTACTGGGTTCTCAATCAACCCGATTCAATCAATGATTCAATCAACCTGAGCCAATTAACTAGCAGACCGCCGTCCTCAAGCTCCTGAAATACAATACACATTATCATAAGTGTAAACACAGAACCCACAGTAGATCACAGGTGAGTAACTTAGCATATTCAACAATGTCTGGAAGACAGGTGGTTGAGCTGATGATATTAGCTGATGATATTATGAGTCTTACTGTCTTGGAGAGACATAGACTTGAATCCAAAGTAACATTACTCCAAGGGCCTCACATATAGTGTCTGTCTTTCATTCCCAGGGACGGTGAGTATCATCACAGCGTCCTTAACAACTGATGAGTCATCAGCTGTCAATTGGTTTCCTCGCTGACAGCTGAATAAAAAAAAAAAAAAATCCTGCCCCCCCCCCCACATGTGAATAAGTATGTACCTCTACCCATTCCACCAAAAAAGTATACAAAAAAAATAAAAATAAAAACAGGAGACAAGTTTTTGACAAATCCTTTGTTAGAAAATAAAAAAAAACAGTGTCCCTTGTATGTCTCTTGATGTATATCGATCTTCAATCATGCAAAACGCCTCCTCAGCATTTTGACAGTTCTTATATAGGGAAGGACAGGGCTACCTGGCGATGTCACCTAGTGGCCCCTGCCCTCCATGTGACCTCACGGACAGGTGCATGCTGGGTCGGTGATGTCACAAGGAGGCAGGGCTGCCAGGTGAAGTTGCCAGGTAGCCCCGCCCTTACCTATATAGGAACTGTCAAAGTGCGAAGGTGACATTCAGCGGAGGGGCGGTCATCCTAGAAGGCAGAGCGATTTTTTTCTTTTTCTGGTTGTAGGGTGCGGCAAGCAGAGTGATTGACGATGGATTTACATAGAAGGAAACATGTTTTTCTTTTTTTTTAAAAAGGATTTGTCAAAAACTTGTCTCCTGTTTTTATTTTTTTGTAGACTTGTTTGGTGAATGGGTAGGGGTACTATGGGGTACCCCATACCTATTTACATGGGGGGGTCAGGATCTGGGGGCCCCCTTATTAACAGGGGGTTCCAGATTCGGATAAGGCCCCTGCACGCAGACTCCCACAACCATAGCCCAGGGTTGTTGGAAAGAGACTCTTGTCCTTATGCGCATTGGGACAAGGTGCTTTAGGGTGGGGGGGGAGCGCTCGCTGTGTCAGGGCCCACTTCTGTCATTTGCTCAGCCAATTGGCAGGTTTCTGCCATAGATCATTGGGTGGGAACCGCTGATCGGCTTGTACTGAAGCGAATGGCAGCACAGCCGGGTTGGCGGGCACGCACCCCCTACCCAGAAGTGCTGGATCACATACATGTATGCGACCCAGCACAGCGGGGCCGCTCTGCCGCAGTAAATATGGAATACCCTATAAAAAGCAGTGTTTACACTAAAATATCCTTATTCCCCAAAAATGACCCATACACTTCCACTACTTAATGGCCCTGTTATCCATTTTTCATGAAGTTATTCTTACTGTGTTTTTCTGCCTCCTTGTAACATCTGTAAGCTCTCAAACCTCTCCTTTTCTCTATCACTTCTGTTTGTTTTAAATGAACAGTGCATGTTAGTTGCTCTATGCACACTACAAACCCCATAATCCATCTCAGGAGTGAGCAAGAAATGGTGGCTACATTCCTAAATACAGTGAGACCACGGAGAATGAACATAGCCACCCTCTAACAGGCAGTCAGATCACATAAAATAGGTAAATAAGTAATTGTTTTCCTTCACTGAGGTGCTCTGACAAGGCTGCACTAATGGGCACTGATGAGGCTGCACTGATGGGCAATGATAAGCGGCTCTGATGGGCACTGATAACGTAACACTGATAGGCTACACTGATAGGCACTGATGAGGCGGCACTGATGGGCTACACTGATGGGCACTGATGGGCAGGGCCGCCGCTGATAAGCCAGAACAACTGGCCCTGTTGTACCGGGCCCAGTGATCTCAGCTGGGGGGGGGGGGGGCGGCCAGCCTCAGAGACAATCAGTCAGACAGTCTTTGGGTCTAGCATCCTAGCCTCCAATCTGAGCTGCTCCACCTCCACTTATAATGCTGTACTTTCCACTGACAACGGAAGGACTGGGAGTCTGAGGAGACATGCTATCTGGACCGGGACACTGCTAATGTAAGTGAGCCAAGCTCCTGCCATAGCTGCACACAGAGGAGGGGGAATGGGGCAGGGATCACACAGATCTATTCTAGAGAGAGGGAGAACAGGCTTTCCCAGACCTATTTACTGCAATCACACCATCCACAGTACTTGTATTATGTCTGCAGTCTCTGACTGTCTCCTGTATGATGCCTGAAGTCCCTGACTGTCTCCTGTATAATGTCTGCTGTCTCTGACTGTCTCCTGTACTATGTCTGCAGTCTCTGACTGTCTCCTGTATAATGGCTGCAGTCTCTGACCATCTCCTGTATAATGCCTGTAGTCTCTGACTGTCTCCTGTATAGTGGCTGCAGTCTCTGACCATCTCCTGTATAATGCATGTAGTCTCTGACTGTCTCCTGTATAGTGGCTGCAGTCTCTGACCCTCTCCTTTATAATGGCTGCAGTCTCTGACCGTCTCCTGTATAATGTCTGCAGTCTCTGACCGTCTCCTGTATAATGTCGGCAGTCTCTGACTGTCTCCTGTATAATGGCTGCAGTCTCTGACCGTCTCCTGTATAGTGGCTGCAGTCTCTGACCCTCTCCTGTATAATGGCTGCAGTCCCTGGCCGTCTCCTGTATAATGGCTGCAGTCTCTGACTGTCTCCTGTACTATGTCTGCAGTCTCTGACTGTCTCCTGTATAATGGCTGCAGTCTCTGACCATCTCCTGTATAATGCCTGTAGTCTCTGACTGTCTCCTGTATAGTGGCTGCAGTCTCTGACCATCTCCTGTATAATGCCTGTAGTCGCTGACTGTCTCCTGTATAGTGGCTGCAGTCTCTGACCCTCTCCTTTATAATAGCTGCAGTCTCTGACCGTCTCCTGTATAATGGCTGCAGTCTCTGACCATCTCCTGTATAATGCCTGTAGTCTCTGACTGGCTCCTGTATAGTGGCTGCAGTCTCTGACCCTCTCCTATATAATGGCTGCAGTCTCTGACTATCTCCTGTATAATGCCTGTAGTCTCTGACCGTCTCCTGTATAATGTCGGCAGTCTCTGACCCTCTCCTATATAATGGCTGCAGTCTCTGACCGTCTCCTGTATAATGGCTGCAGTCTCTGACCGTCTCCTGTATAATGGCTGCAGTCTCTGACCGTCTCTTGTATAATGGCTGCAGTCTCTGACCGTGTCTTATATAATGGCTGCAGTCTCTGACCGTCTCCTGTAGCATGCCTGCAGTCTCTGTGGCAGGAGAGAGACTGGGGGGAGAGGGGGTGACACCGTGGTTTACTGCACCAGGTGACACCAACCCTAGTGACGCCACTGCTCCTGCTCTGCTGCCCCTACTAGTGGGGGGGGGGGGTTGAAGTTGCTATTTTCTGGGCCCCTCTCTGATCTCTGTGCTGGTGAGAATGGAGGGACTTTTCTTTATCAATTTCGGGCGCATGTGTATTCTGGGCCCAATCTGCATGGTGGCTCAACTTCATGTCCCGGCCGCCTCCTGCTGCCTATTTCCGGAATGACCTTCCTCTGCCTCACCTCTGAGTTGGGCCCAAGACAGAGAGCGAGAGGCTGCCAGGTGGGTGGCGGCAGCTGACAGTCTGAGCCCAGGAGCAAAGGGGAAGCGGATCATGGCTGCTGCAGCACAGCCTGATTGGTAGTGAGTTTTTTCTTCCATAAAAAATTTTTTATTGAGATACAAAGTATACAGGATACAGAGAGTGAGACAATAACATTTCAAGGCAATATAATTCTCTTTTTTTTTACAAACATATGAACATCAAAGGAAAAAAGGAAGGATTAAATGCGTCATGAGCCATACTCGAAAACATGTAATGGTGGTTTCCAAAGACAATATCGTAAGCTCAACTCAAAAGAATTTAACCTGTACAATAACACTATTACTGGTTAGTAAAATTCTACACATTTGGAAATCTTATGCGATAAGAGCATGTAGATATTATCGAGTCATTCAAATTATGAACAAATTCGTAGTATCAATGAGGTTTGGTAGTGAGTTTTATACTGCATTGCACTGCACACTGGCTACACATTTACTATGGATGGCAATATGGCATGGTGTGGTGATTGTACTGCGTTGCGCTGCACTCAGCACATATTTACTATGGATGGCATGGTGTGGCTTGAAAATAAACCTGTACTTTTTTTCAAGGCGGGGTCTGGGGTGGTGCCAGAGGCAGGGCCAGGGGTGGTTTGAGGGTTTGGGCTGAAGGGGGCTCTTCTGGTAGGCTGTACGGGGCCCCATGATTTCTATCAGTGGCCCTGCTGATGGGCACTGATAGGCATCCCTTATAGGCGGCACTGATAGGACTGTTAGGCGACAATGATGGGCACTGATAGGCACCAATGATAGGCGGCACTAATAGGCATCATTGATAGGTGGCACTAGCAGGCATCACTGATGGGCACTGACAGGCATCACTGATGGGCACTGATTGGCACTAATTGGCAGCTCTGGTGGGCACTGATTGGCAGCACTGATTAACAGCACTGATTGGTGGGCACTAATTGGCAGCACTGATGAGCACTGTTGGGGCTGTACTGATTGTCAGTGCAGATGTCCCCTGTGTGGATTTGGCTATCAGCGTAAAGAGAGGATTGGCGATAACCGACAAATCCTGTTTACATTGTGATCAGCTGTAGGCACATTACGTGGCTGTGATTGGCTCTTTACCATGATCAGGACTCAGGGAACACAGATCACTGCCGATGCGCACCACAAGGGGGTATGCAGGCAGTGTGAGCATGGGAGAATGTTATATGATGGCCTCCCGGCAAAGTACGGCCACACTGTGGGCGTCATTTGGCTATAGTGTGCTTACAAATCCGTTAAAGCCGTTGTCCAGTCTGGGCAAAAAAAAAAGAAAACGAAAAGTCGAAAAAGCTACAAATCCTGTAGCAGCTGACTCCTAATAAAAGGACACTTGCCTGTCCAGGGATCCAGCGCCGCCCTCACCCGGGCTAGTTGTTCACTAGCCTTCAGGTTACCAGCACTGGCATCCTAACGGCGCATATGTGAGCTGTGCTGGACTTTGCGAATTGTTCTGCAGTAGACAGAGATCGCATCCCCCACATGCAGTTTCTGCACTGTTCCCCGCTGTCCCTTCTCCCCTCCTGTCCACACCAGGTGCTTGTATGTGACATAACCTGGAGTGGCCAGGATTAGAAGAGGGGCCAAAAAAAATAAGTGCTAAACAGCACCCCCTTTCCTGCGCTCGGAACCTGGTCCTTAGGCTGCCTCAATCCCGGAACTCGTGCTGATAATAGGCATCCATGATGGCTAGGCTTTGCTGCCCCTTACGACCAGGGCGGTCGACCAAACACTGAAAATACAAAGCAAAGAAAAGGGCGCACCAGCCTAGCGCATTATCCTCAGCGAGTTTATTAAATAAAAAATTAAAATCAACTACTCACAAACAATCGTTAAATTCAGGCACATCAATTCCATAAATCTGCCTCTGTAACGCTTCTGCGTTTCTTATATGGTGTGGATTTTCAGCTGCAGAAATAGTTCCACGTCAGTAGTCATGTAAGAGATATGCTGAGATACCATTCCCAACCTCAATGACTCATCATGTGTGGAAGGTCTTATTTCAGCCAGTAAATACACACAATTAGCAAGCTGGTTCCTAGAATGACTTTATGTATGTGGTAACACAATGATGAAGGTTGAGGGATAGGTTGAGTGGAGGTGGTAGGTGATAGACACTTGAAGGTGAGACAGTAGCAGATGGATGCAGGAAGGTTTAGCAATGTTGTATGGTAGCAGATGACAGAATAGCAGGTGGACATACAAAAGAGATCAACCCAGTGCAGAAAAGTAGCAGTAGTCTCAAGAGCTAGCAATCTAGTTATGCAGATGTGATAAACAGTCTTTACTATGCAGAGCTAGATAGTGTAAGCTTAGTATAAGTTTATAGAGAATTCCCCTGCGGGGTACTTAGCACTATTAGCGATACAGCCGAAGGGTGGTTCAGGAGTGGCGGATGATCCAGTAGCGGGATACAGGGATCAGCGCGGCGAGGTTCCGTCAGCGAGGTAAGCTTGCAAGCATGGAAGCTTCAAGCAAGGTTAGCATCCAGGTAAAGGTGTTTGAACGAACACATGTGAGTGAGAACCGGCGCTTTAAATAGCCATCTAGTCCGGCGCTGGGTGATGACAGCTCCAGTCTTAAAGGTGTATGCGCACCTTTCCAAAAGTAAATGGTGGGGCGCATACACTTGTGGAAAGTGTAATTTAGGGTACCAAAGGTACCGGAACATTACAGCCTCATGCCAGAGGATCAACGTCTTTACTGGTACCATATTTAAACTACGGACTTGACCATGGCCTCCAGGCTCTGAGGAAGAGGCACGGCCTCGAAATGCGTCAGCCCTCTGCTTCCAGTAAAGACGTTGATCCTCTGGCATGAGGCAGATTTATGGAATTGATGTGCCTGAATTTCATGATTGTTTGTGAGTAGTTGATTTTAATTTTTTATTTAATAAACTCGCTGAGGATAATGCGCTAGGCTGGTGCGCCCTTTTCTTTGCTTTGTATTTTTAGAAGAGGGGCCAGCTGAGAACAGCGCGCCAGAAGAGGAAAGATCCCAGCCATTTCCCTGACATGCTGCCACATATCATGCTGAGCAGTACCCTATATCATTTCCCATAATGTGCTGAGCTGTGCCCCATATTGTGCGGAGCCATGCCCTACATCCTGCCCCATAATGTGCTGAGCCATGCCCTATATCATTCCCCATAATGTGCTGAGCCGTGCCCCATATCATGCCCCATAATGTGCTGAGCTGTGCCCCATATACTGCCCAATAATGTGCTGAGCCGTGCACTATATCATTCCCCATAATGTGTCGAGTCGTGCCCCATATTGTGCCGAGCCATGCTCTATATCATGCCCCATAATGTGCAGAGCTGTGCTCCATATTGTGCCCCATAATGTGCTGATCTGTGCCCCATATTGTGCTGAGCCATGCCCTATATCGTGCCCCATAATGTGCAGAGTTGTGCCCCATAATGTTACGAGCCGTGCCCCATATTGTGCTGTGCCATGCCCCATAATGTGCAGAGCTGTACCCCATATTGTGCCCCATAATGTTCAGAGCTGTGCCACATATTGTGCCTAACCATGCCTCATAATGTGCAGAGCTGTGCCCCATATTGTGCAGAGCTGTGCCCCATAATGTGCCATGCTGTGTGCCCCATGATGTGCCATGCTGTGCTGTGTGTTCCATATAATATGTCCTATCCTATTTGATTTTTCCCTGCTTCCACTTAATGTGCCCTGCTATCATGTAATGTGCCCTACTCCCACATAATGTGCTTTGCTTCCTCGTAATGTGCCCTGCTCCCATGTGCCCTGCTCCCACGTAATATGTCCTACTCTCACGTAATGTGCCCTGCTCCCACGTAATGTGCCCTGCTCCCACGTAATGTGCCCTGCTCCCACGTAATGTGCACTGCTCCCACGTAATGTGCCCTGCTCTCATGTAATATGCCCTGCTCCCATGTAATGTGCCCTGCTCCCATATAAGGTGCCCTGCTTCCATGAAGGTGCCTTGCTCCCAGCCAATGCGCACTACTCCCACGTAATGTGCCCTGCTCCCCACATAATGTGCCCTGCTTTCATGTAATGTGCCCTGCTCCCACATAATGTGCCCTGCGTCCACATAATTTGCCCTGCTCCTACATAATTTGCCCTGCTCCCATGTAATGTTCTCTGCTCCCATGTAATGTTCCCTGCTCCCATGTAATGTTCCCTGCTCCCATGTAATGTGCCCTGCTCCCACATAATGTGCCTGCATAAGTCTAAACATTTGTATTTTATATAAGTATTAGGGAGAGCTGCTGCATGCAGAAGATTTTTTACCTTCATGGGTAGAATGGATGAAGGTAAAAAAGTTTAAGCCTTAACAATCACTTTAAATCACAAAAGTCACAAGGAAATCAAAACCAAGTTGCAAGGAAATCAAAAGCAAATCTTTCGGGTCAAAGCAGTGTGAACCAAGCCTTACAGTCTTGCAGCGGGACCCTTTCACATGTTCTGCAGCAAGGCCCCTTCCTGCCGTGTTGCCCCCTCCCCCACCGCCAAATGCCAGGGCCCAGTCGCAAATGCGACCTTTGCGACCCTAGTAGTTCCACTACTGCATCATAGTCAAAAACAAACTTCCATTTGACCACCCTAGCCATTAAAAAAAAATTGAACACAAGTTCTGAAAATTAAAATTTTTGAGCAGAATTCTACTGGAGAATAGCCAACTTTTAGTGTTGTCTCTATCCTTACATGTGATTGCTGATTTGTTTCATTGTTTGATTTTGAAAAATAGAAAAACCAAAAGGTGCTTCTCTTCCTGAAATGGCTTTTACCCCCTCCTTCACACTCTTCTAATGGATCTACATTTCGAGGCTGTGCCCTCCGGCTCGGGAAGACCCTGAAGTAAAGCAGATGACATACAGAGTCATTCTCCATGCTTCTTAGGTACACTCACAAGCTCTTCAAATTGAATACCGCTCAGAGACATAAAGTTCAAAGTGAGAATACAGAAGAACGCGGAATCCTTCCCAAACTGCCAAATAACATTCCTGTATTTATATTAAAAAAAATAAAAAAATCATCGAAAATTGCATATTGTGCCCTTAATGTGCACCGTACTTAGTGTGAACCTTTCATTAGCGTGCTGAAAAAATACCACAAATTCAATAATTTGAAGCAAAAGGTTAATGGTGTTATTACAACTATTATGCCTTTTAAAATCATTATCCTCTTGTATTTGTATGTGTGGATTACCTTCACCTTTCTCTGAACCCACTTTACCAGCTGTTTGCCTCAGCCATAAAGTTTGCTGAACACCATCCAAGGGATCGGATAAATGCCACGTTTTATCAATCAAGCCTTGGGGGATATTCAGCTTCCCAGAACCCGAGGACTACGAGGAGCTCATTGCAAAGTTCCTATTTTGATTTTTAAATTGGTCATCAGCGAAACACTTACTTAATGTCAACGCCCAAAGTGATGTATCCGAAGGCACGCCGGGCAAGGGAAGTTCACGTCACAAACTCCCAGTTCTCTCAAGGTTTGGAGGTCAAAGCGAGAAGCACTTGTGGAATGTTAAATCTACGGATTGTAGTTTATATAAAACATAGAAACACAGAAAAGTGACAGCAGAAAAAGATCGAGTAGTCCATTGAGTCTGCCCATTTTTTTTTCTTTTGTGTTTATTTTTGGTTTTCTTATGTTTTTTTTTTGTTTTGTTTTTTTTTTTTCGTTGACTTTATTATCTGAGTATACAGGTGCATCTAAAAAAAATAGAATATCATCAAAAAGTTCATTTATTTCAGTAATTCAATTCAAAAAGTCAAACTGATATTTTATATAGATGCGTTATACACAGAGTGATATATTTCAAGCATTTCTTTCTTTTAATTTTGATCATTCTGGCTTAGAGCTAGTAAAAAAAAAAAAAAAAAATCAGTATTTTAGAAAAGTAGAATATTACATAGGTCCCATTAAAAAAAAAAGGATTTTTGTTACAGAAATGTTGGCTTACTGAAAAGTAGGGCTGGGGAATATAATCGAAAGATCGATGCATCGCGATTCGACCCTTCGCGATTCTGCATCGATGCGGGCTGCCGGCATAATCGATTATACGAGGTGACGTCATCAGCCGCGGCCACGCCCTATCGCGCAAGGGGAAAAAAAAATCACAAGATCGCAGGATCGGCAGCTGATTGGTGGGTTAGTGGCGGGAGCTTAATAAAAAGGCTCCGCCCCTCCCCTTCCGCCTCTTTGACCCGGGCCGAGGCGCAGCAAGACATCCCCCGCGTGTATCGGCGTCCCACCTGCGGCCTAGAAGCCAGCCAGCCAGCCATCCAAGCCAGAAGCCGCCAGTCCAGTGAGTCCACACTCCACACACAGGAGCGAGGAGCCCCAAGTGCGTCCCCATCGCAGCCAGCCAGCGCCGCCAGCCTCACCTCACCATAGCCGACAGGCCCTGGAGGCCCAGCCGCCACGCCACGCCACTGCCAGTGACGCCAGCCGCCCGCCACAGAGCCCAGAGAGCAGCACAGCACCTGTCCTCCTCTGCAATGCAGTGCACAACAACCCACACAGTCACACAGCATGTATGTCCGAACAAATATTTGTGTTATCATTCATGGTGGGCTCTCGTCTGTATCTCTGGGGGATGTCTGTGATGGGGGGGGGGGGGCCTGGGACAGGGGACGGTCGGTCGGGGCCCGGGGGTACTGTTCTGCTGTGGCAGTCTGGCAGCCAGGGGTCTCTGTCAGTGTCAGTCAGCTATGGGGGTCTGGGCAAGGGGGGGACTCACTCTCACTCAAGTGTTTGTCAGTGGCTCAGTGCTGTGGGGGATTGGTGAAGGTGTGGGACTTCCAGGTCTCTGTCAGTGTAGGGGTCTGGGCAAGGGGGGGACTCACTCTCACTCAAGTGTTTGTCAGTGCTGTGGGGGATTGGGGAAGGTGTGGGGGACATCCAAGTCTCTGTCAGTGTGGGGGTCAGGGCAAGGGGGGGACTCACTCTCACTCAAGTGTTTGTCAGTGCTGTGGGGGATTGGTGAAGGTGTGGGACTTCCAGGTCTCTGTCAGTGTGGGGGTCTGGGCAAGGGGGGGACTCACTCACTCTCAGTGTTTGTCAGTGCTGTGGGGGATTGGGGAAGGTGTGGGACATCCACCCAGGTCTCTGTCAGTGTGTCAGGCTGCAGTCAGCTCAGCTGTGGGGGGAGGGGGGTCTCTGTCAGTGTCACTGTCACTGTCACAGGCAGCTGTGGGGTAAGGGGGGGCCCCGGGGGTTTTGGCTCAGTGCAATGCATGCAAGGAAGGGAGTCTGACAGACAGACAGTCATATTTTATGAAAGATGTTGCTTGGTTGATTTGTTGCGGCTTAGTTTACAAGTTTTTTTTTTTTAGTTTTTTTTTAAACACTGACAGAGTTTGGCAACTTACGTCATCCGTCTCCGTCACACATACGTGGTAGTTTGGTGGTAAATATGGCAGAAGGAGAAAAAGATCGAGAGATAAAAAATGCACCTAGCGTTTTAAGAGCAAACATCTGGGCACATTTCGGATTTTACGAACACACAGGGAAGCGTGAGTTGGACAAGACACACGCCGTATGTAAAGCCTGTCACACAAAAATTAAATACCTAGGGAATACTACGAACTTGAGAAACCATGTTAGCCGTTTTCACTCTGAGTTAGTAACACCTGTCGCCACCAGCAGTGCCACCACTGCCAAGGAAAGACTGCTAGACCCAGATCAGCCAAGAATTGATGCCACACTGTCAACTTATCCGCCCAACTCAGAAAAAGGGAGGAAACTAACCAAAGCTGTGGCAGCTTTCATCGCCAAGGACCTACGGCCTTACTCAGTTGTGGACAACGCCGGGTTTCGCTACTTTGTGAAGACGCTAGAGCCACGTTATAAGATCCCATCACGCAGGCACTTTACAGAAAACTTTATACCTGCACTCTACCACGACACCAAAGCTCAGGTACTTGCGTCAATGAACCAAGCCAGTCGAGTCGCAATAACATGTGATTCATGAACGTCAGTCACAACGGAGTCCTATGTTACAATAACAGCACATTACGTTACTAAGGACTGGCAGGTCTTGTCACATGTGTTGCAAACAAGAGCCATTTATGAGTCTCACACAGGTGCTCATCTGGCAGAGCTACTGTCTCATGTTGTGGAAGAATGGCAGCTGTCTGATAAATCTGTAGTGCTTGTGACCGACAACGCGGCGAACATGATAGTTGCAGCTCAAGTTGGTAAATTTCCTCATGTTAAATGTTTTGCCCATACACTCAATCTTGCATGTCAGCGGGCACTGAAAGGGGCCGCGCTCTCCAGGCTTCTCGCCAGAGTGCGACAAATATCCACATTCTTCCATCGCAGCACTAGAGCAAGCCACTGTCTAAAAGAGAAACAGAAATGTCTGGGCCTGAAGAATCATAAGCTAATAACTGATGTGCCAACAAGATGGAACAGCGCATATGACATGGTCGAGAGGTTCTTAGAACAACAACCTGCAGTTTGTGCCACCTTGCTGTCTCCAGAAGTCAGAAAAGGAGAGTCTGATCTCTGCACTCTCAATGAAACAGATGTGTCAAATGCAGAGGATGCTGTGAGTGCATTAAAGCCAATGAAGGATGCAACCTTGCTGATATCAGAAGAGCGCAACCCAACAGTGTCTCTCATTGCCCCTCTAAATGCACAACTGCTCCAGAGCATGACAGACACCATGGGAGACACAGCCATGACCCATGAGATCAAGAATGCCATCAAAACAGATCTCCTGAAGAGGTACAGCAGTGAGGCAGAGAAGAAGATCCGTCATACAGCCTCTGCTCTGGATCCTCGCTTTAAAGGACTGCCTTTTATTCTCACAGAGGAGGAGAGATCGGAGATATACAAAGGAGTGACTGAGGAGGCTGCATCTTTGGAGCTAATTAGAATTTCATCATGTTTCCTGCCAGACAGCTAGAAGCTCAGCTACATTGTGTTGTGTAATAACATGCCCTGATTCAATGATGCGGTGTGGGAAGTGGAACTGTATGGTATGGATTACCGTGCAGTTTCCCACACCTCATCAATGAATCACACTCTTAGTCAGTTCAGCTCTTCTTATACTATTATCTTTTGTTCAAACACACAGATTACATCTAATAGAAGGACAAATGTGGATGAAGTGCCTAGGGAAAAAGCAACTGTGGAAGAAGAAACAGAAACAACACCCATTGAGGACAGCCATTCTCCTCCCAAAAAAAAGGCCACAACATCGCTGCTCATGACTTTGCTGGGGCAGTCTTTCACTGATGGTGCAATAGAACCTAAGACCCCCTATGCCAAGGCAGAAGACGAAATGGAAAAATATTGTAAAGCCCCACCTCTGCCTCTCACTGAGGACCCTTTAAAATGGTGGCGTGAGCATGAGGTCATATTCCCCCTCCTCTCTCAGCTGTCAAAGCAATACTTGTGTATCCCAGGTACAAGTGTATCTGCAGAGCGGGTTTTCTCTACTGCAGGAGATGTTATAAAAGCGAAAAGAAGCAGTCTTAAACCTGAGCATGTGGATCATCTAGTGTTCTTACAGAAAAACCTACATGTTCCCAAATGCTAAGCAGTGAAATAATTACTAATTCATGTTTTTAATGAATTAGTAATTACTAATTCAGTCTGCCGCCAGTCACCAGTCAGTCACATCATGAAACTGAAAAACTAAGTACCTGCGCTGCTTAAACCGAAACCATAAACATAAATATCAGTTGTGCTAATAGGTAAATAACATCATAAAGTGCTCGTGCGAATAACTGTGCAACTGTGTATATAAATATAGTAAATATAACAGCATAAATATTATAAATAAACTCATATGTGTAACATATCATATATCAAAAGTATTTTTAAATGTAAAGTTCATAACAATAAATATCTTCCAAACTGAATAAAGTGCAAGTCTCTTGTGCTATTATAAGTGCTTCGTGCTCAAGGTATGTGGATAAAGTGCCGGTGCTCAGTCCTTGTGAGTTAGTGCTCCCCTCTCGGTCCCACACTCACCAGAAGCAGAGAGTAATATCGCCTTAAAAACTGGTTGTATAAGGTAACCGCCTCTTATGGATCACCAACAGATATAAGCTGTAGATCTCCTGTGCCTCTATATCCAGGTAAATATCCAGATGATGCTCCCCAGTGTCATGAAAAGAAAAGGGCCATCATCGTGCAGTATATTCTAAAAGATTTATTTATCACGCAATAAAAAGATACACTTACAAAACAAAAAGAATCAATCCGCCTTTAGCAAACCCACGGGACGCCAAACGAATGGCCGTGCGTTCCACCCGTGTAACCGGAAGCCGGAAGCCGGAAGAGGTTGCAGCCGGAAATGACGTACTACGTGTTCGGACGGCTTGACGCGTTTCGCTCCGCCAATCAGAGCGTTCTCAAAAGCGAGGGCGTCACGAACACGTACTACTATATATATCATTCACAATTTAAAGTTATCATAAACAGTCAGTCACATCACCAGTCTTGTTTTATAGCTTTATAGCACTGATGGTTTGTTTTTGAAGATTGTCCTGTCCAATGTGTCCATTTCCAATCCATAATCCGTTCCGTTGCTTCACACTAAAAGTGTCTAGGCAAGTACTAGGGGTTCATTTAACCCTCAACCAAATAAATAATATTAAAGTGTATTTTCTTCTAGACAACTGACACCAAGCCAGCCACGGTGCAGCATTATAGGAAGGAAAATCATTGAGAGAAATAACTTGTACATTTGAAGCTTAACCTTGAGTAAATCTTATCTTATTGGATCACAAACACCAATTGTGGATTCTTGTGTAATATACTATATTTGTGAGTTTGTGAATGTGACCCCCATAGGATTTCCTCAAGGTTAAGCTACAGTTTACAATTTATTCTCTCAAGGATTTTCCTTCCTCTAATGGTGGCTTGTTGGCTAGCTTGGCTTCAGTTACAGATGTAATCGACATGGTAGAGTGCTGCTCAGTGCAGTGCAGGTAAAGTTTTCTTTCTGTAACGTGACTGACTAACTGACTGTACGCTGAGGCTGCGTATAAGCTTTTGAGTTGTCACGAGTCACGACACACACACACACACTGTGTTTAGTTGACTGGCAATGGCAGGGGCAAACACAATCGCAGTGAACCTGGAACATTTTATATTTTTTACAGCTTTTCTAGCACTGGAGAGATGGAGAATGGCTTGTTTTCAAAAATGGTCCATTCACATAAGTGAATTGATAATTATTTAAGCTTAAGCTTATATTTGTATAACTCCCCTCTAGCAGCCATCAACTCACTTCACTTGAGTTGACTGGCAGTTGCAGGGGGAAACAAACATCACGGTGAACATGGAAGTTATGCAGCAGTGCACTATTGCCAGGTTCACCTTTGATATTTGCTACTAGTCAGGAAGTGCTCTGTTTTGTAGAGGACAGGTTTTGGCACACACCTGGAAATTATTGCAACGCATGTCTGTCTGCTGGTCTGTTGTACTCTGTAGCAATAGCAAGTGTAGGGGGTTCCCTCAACCAAACAAATACTAAAGGTAAAAGTGTATCTAGACAACTGAAGGCAAGCCAGGCAGCCACGGTACAGGAAAGGACATCCTTGAAAGATTAAATCAATCATACATTGAAGCGTAAAACCTTGATTAAATCTTTACTGGATCACAAATACACACAAACCTGACCTAACCTATATGCCTTGAGTTGTACCAGTGTGGCAATGCCAAACCTTTCTTCAGTTCTCATGATTCTGATGCAGACTGTTGTGTGTTTTTTTGTGATCCCATGAAGATTTACTCAAGGTTTAAGCTTCAGTTGATGATTTACTCTGTCAAGGGTTTTCCTTCCTCTAATGGTGGCTTTGGCTTGGCTTCAGTTGGGTTTAATCGTGGTAGAGACAGAGACTGTCTGCAGGACAGGTAACGTTTTCTGTAAAGTAAGTGACATAAGTGAATTGATAAGCTTAAAGCTTATATTTGTAACTCCCCTCTAGCAGCCAATCCATCAACTCACTTGAGTTGACTGGCAGTTGCAGAGGGAAACAAACATCATGGTGAACATGGAAGTTATGCAGCAGTGCACTATTGCCAGGTTCACCCTTGATGTTTGCTACTAGTCAGGAAGTGCTCTGTTTTGTAGAGGACAGGTTATGGCACACCTGGAATTTATTGCAATGCATATGCACATAAAAGGATTTATATATAATGTTTTGTGGGAATTTATGATGACCATTTTCACAAGAATATTAGCTTGGCTGGCTGGCTGGCTGGCTGGCTTCTTCTATCTTGGCTTGCCTTAAAGTACAACTATAGGCCAAACTTTATCCAAGTTTTGCCTTTAGTTGTACTTTAAATGGTAGTAGGCCTGGCTTATATTAATATTTTCTTTTATGAAGCAGTAAACTGCACTACTACAGTTTTTTACTAATTTTTCTGTTACTTCTAGTAAAATACTAGTGTTGTTGTCTGTCTCTGCTATGCTGTTTGCATTTTCAGACCTTCCTATATGTTTGCAGTGCAAGTGCACTAAAGTATGCAGGGCTTGCAGGCCATGACAGGGTCCAGGAAAGTGTCCTTTGAAGCAAATGAAAATAAAAAGGATTCTTTTATTTGTGACTGCTTGATTGTTTGTTTTTTTTTATAAAGTTTTGAAAACCATTGGGCAGTGGGCTGGGCATGGGCATTGGACAGTAATCGTGATGCATCGTGATGCATCGTGATGCATCGCGGAATCGAATCGTATCGAATCGCGACCCTAATAATCGTAATCGCATCGAATCGTGAGGTAAGTGAAGATGCACAGCCCTACTGAAAAGTATGTCTGTTATGTAACGGTATCAGCCAAATGATCAGACCAGTGGTGATGTGCAATTTCTACTTTACTTAACAATGTAGAACATAGATTACACAGGAGATCATGTGTACACGGGTTTGCAGTACAAAACAGCAATATGAGGAAGGGAGAAACAGGCATAAAACATATGAAAACAATTCTATTGCAGTTCTACTAATGGCCACTAGATGGCAGCAGAGTGCTCGGAGTTCAGTTTACTGATACGATAAAGAGCTGAAGATTCTCACGTGTTCCAAGAGATTAATCGTTCATTCAGCAGACTGTGAGCTGAGGGGATTTCCTGCTGGCACAGACTTCACACTGGCACTGCTGATGCTGACTTCGGTCAGGAGGCTCTGGGGGCCGTAGATAGGACCAACCCATTGCTTGGACAGCTTCTCCACATGGACTGTAACAGAGTCCTCTCCAGTGACTGGGGCTTGGATAGATGCTGCATTCTCTTGTGCTCACTGCTGGTGGCCCACACAACAGACTGATCAGATGAGGACCCAGCTGGGCGGAGCTGGCATTTATTCTCCCTGGGCGTGTCCTGGAACTCAGGGGATGCTGGGAGCCCAGAGGACTGTGGGGAATTGAGTTAAAGGGACTTGCACCTGCATCTGGATAAAGGGGCACACCGCTACACTCCATCCCACTTGAACTTGCGATCCCAGACAAGTTCACAGACCATAAAAAGTCCTCTTGTGCAAAGCGTTCAGGTGGTTTCCCAAAGTTGTGCCTCTAAGAACATCTCAAGGGTTGAGGTTCAGGCTCTTCTACAGGAGAAGGCAAAGGTGCATCCTCACTTTCAGGCCTCTCAGTAGACAGGGGGTCAGAGGGCTCCACAGCAGGAGTAGTAACCTGAGCTGGGCAATCATTGGGCTGTATGGCATCGTCTGTACCCGTAATCTCTCCTGAGAGACTTGGATGTAGCAGTGAGGGAACAGGGAGTAGCCAACACTGATTCTCTTTTGGGGCTGCTACTGGTGGCTCTGAACCCTGTTCTTCTAGCTCTCTAGTTGAACTCCCAGGAATCTCCCTGTAGCTTCTAAAAAGTTAAACGAGCCTGCGGTGTAGCCGTCTCGGCCTGTCTTGAGTACTTTCCTTCTGGATGTCATAGACTGGCACTCCTGGGATGGGTTGCTGTAACACAACTCCAGGCACTTCCTCCCATGGAGTTGGTAGATTACCCTGCTGATGTGCACCTTTGCGCCGGATCAGGACCCTGTCTCTAGGCAGGGCCGGATTAAGAGCATCATGGGCTTGGTGCTGAGGATTTTGAAGGGCCTTAAGGGCCGTGCCTTGGCATGCACCCAGAGGAGGAAGGGTGCAGCCATGCATGCCTAGTTCAACATGGGATGCTGTCTCTGAAGCCCATAAACACATCCATGCATCGGCAACTGTCCCTCCTTGTCCGGCCTTTGTACTGTGTGGGGAGGTTCTGAGGGAGCTGCCTGGGGAAGCGAGCATAGAAGCCAGACTTCTGTGTTTACAAGTGACAGAAGAGCGGTAACAGTGAATATGGCCAACCCGGGGCCTATATTAAGCTAGGGGCCTGGAGCTGCAGCTCCAATAGCCCCTATGTTAATCTGGCCCTGTCTCTAGGTTTCAGGTCATAAACCTTGGTTCCTGACTCTTCTTGTTCCACCCAAGTTCGATCCTTTACGAACTGTTTGACTTCTGACAGGCGTCGCCTCCACTCTTGAATCCAGGATGCTGGAGTATACTCCAGTTCTTCAGTGGGGACAACACCCCATAGATCTGTGGTTCCCCCAAGAGTACGGCCAAACATCACATGGTAAGGAGAGTGACCTGTCACTGAGTGCACAGTATGGTTATACTTCCAAACCACTTCAGCCAAGTATTGGGTCCATTTGGTTTGTTTTTCACGAGCCAGTCCTCTCAACAGTTGTATCAAGGTACGATTAAACCTCTCACATGCTCCGTTACCCTGTGGGTGGTATGGGATCGTATGTGTCTTTTTGACACCTAAGGCACGACACCACTCCTGGAAGAACTCACTTTTAAAGCAGGACCCTTGGTCTGAATATATCTTCTGAGGGCAGCCATAAGGGAGACAGAAGTGCTTCCACATTGCTTGGGCTGCAGTCTTTGCATTCTGGTCATGAGTTGGCATGGTTACTGCAAACCTAGTAAAGTGATCCACCATAACAAGGACATAGCGATGTCCATCTTCTGACATGTCGAGTGTGAGAAAATCAAGTACTTCCAATGGGGCTGACGTGTTCCAAGTCATGGGAGGCACCTGGGCCTCAGCCCCTTTTGTCACGGAACATACCTCGCAGTGCTGAGATATCTGATTGATCAACTGGAACAGCCCCACACACATGGCTTGCCTTTTGAACCAGGCGAATGTCTTGTGGACACCCCAATGTCCTCCTTCCACATGGATTCTTTCTGCCACTTGTCTAGCTCTGGCCCATGACAGTACAACCTGCCAGGTTACCGAAGAGTCATGGGGGAACATTATTCTGTGATACAATATGCCATCTCTCAATAGGAAACGTGACCATTCACCCAACAGTTTTTGTGTCTCTGGCAGCAGTCGCAATCTTTCTCTTCTACTGGGCCACCGCCATAACTGCATCGCCTCTCTTACTGGGGTAATCACAGGATCCTTATTCTGTATTTCCGCCCAGTTATACTCTTCCAATACATGGATGAGGTCCACCCGTGGTTGACTCTTAGGTCTAGCCCTCATTACGGGTGGAATTTCTTCTTCTTTAGCCTCTTCATCCACATCTCGCTGTGGTTGTACTGAAGGGTACCGTGATAGGGCATCGGCCACGTGTTTGTCTTTTAGTGCTGCCAAGGTAAGAAGCAGATTTCTAACTTCTTTAGGTGGTCCCAGGTGTGTAGGACATAGTTTCAACAGCTCAGGCTTTAGCCCCTGGATGATATTCATGCTCATTATCACCTGCGGCTGTCCTTTTCCGGATGCATGTGTAACCACCACACCTTTTTGGCCAAGATCCTGTCCCCACAGTTTTACCTTCATCTAGGTAATCCCAATCACTTCTATAGGAAGTTTGTTGGCAGCTGTCAGTGAGGTCCATGGGGTATCCCGACTCATTTTCTTCTTTGGGAAGTATCGCAGGAACAAAGGTTCTGGTAGAATAGTGACTTGGGAGCCAGTGTTGAAGAGACACTCAATCTCTTGGCCATCGAAGTACCCATGTACCACAGGGCAATCGACATCCACGTCCTCCGTGTTTGACTGGGGAGTCGGTTTGCTGGACCGCCCCACTGCTTGACTCCTAGCGGCGGGGCGCTCTGGGTTTAATGGCCCCCTTGGTATTTGATCAGAACAGTCCCTCAAGCAATGTCCCTTTTGTTGACAGCCCCAACATGGGAAGGGTGACCCCTCCCTTCTTGGTCGCCAGCGTGGCGGTGATCGGTTTCTCCATGAAGGGATGTTCTTCCTTGGCTCCCTTGGATTATCTCGCCCTCAACGTGGCAAGTTCTGTCTGGAGCTGGGCCATTCCTTCTGTCAGCTTGTGGATGGCCACCTCCCATTGAGCTATTTGTTCAGTTTGTGGCAGTTTACATGGTTTATCCCCTGTGCTGGCCATGAGCACGTCCGCACTGGCACGTCTGGGCTCTGAATACAGGATAGCTGCTTCTAAAATTTCGTGGAATTTTAAGTTTGGGTTACTTGTGTCCTTTTCTTGTAGCTTTTCCCTGATTTTGTCAGACAGAAGCCCATCCAAAAACTGATCCTTCAGCTACCCGTCTGTATCACTCCAGCCAGCACGTCCTGCTCGCCTCCTCTCATTGCGTCGGATCTCGGCTGCTATATCCTGCAGTTCCAGAGCATACTGCGCAATGGATTCTCCCACTCTCTGCCTTCTACTTATAAATCGAGCCCTAAGATCCCCTAATGCAACCGTTTGGGTGTACACTGCTTGCAAGCGGCTCATTATCTTGTCTAGGGAATCCTGGTCCTCTGCTGGAAGGTGCAAAATTAACTTCCTTGCTTCCCCTTCAAGGGCATTAATGGCCAGATCTGCCTGCTGTGTGGGTGGGACCCCATATGACCGGATCAAGCCCCGCAATCTCCTAGTCCAGTCATCAAAGTCCTGATCTGGTCCTGTGTACTTAGGCAGTTGCTGTGGTAGCAATCCTGCCAGCAATAGGGAAGCTATGGCAGACTGTTTGACACCCTCAGTGCTGCTTCCCTCACCACTGACTGACATGGCTGATCCTGTTTGTGACGCCAAGTGTTATGTAACGGTATCAGCCAAATGATCAGATCAGTGGTGATGTGCAATTTCTACTTTACTTAACAATGTAGAACATAGATTACACAGGAGATCATGTGGACAGGGGTTGCAGTACAAAACAGCAATATGAGGAAGGGAGAAACAGGCATAAAACATATGAAAACAATTATTTTGCAGTCCTACTAATGGCCACTAGATGGCAGCAGAGTGCTCTGAGTTCAGTTTACTGATATGATAAAGAGCTGAAGATTCTCACGTGTTCCAAGAGATTAATCGTTCATTCAGCAGACTGTGAGCTGAGGGGATTTCCTGCTGGCACAGACTTCACACTGGCACTGCTGATGCTGACTTCGGTCAGGAGGCTCTGGGGGCCGTAGATAGGATCAACCCACTGCTTGGACAGCTTCTCCACATGGAATGTAACAGAGTCCTCTCCAGTGACTGGGGCTTGGATAGATGCTGCGTGCTCTTGTGCTCACTGCTGGTGGCCCACACACCAGACTGATCAGATGAGGACCCAGCACCTGGGGACAGCTCACTTGCCCAGTCACTGATGTCCCATCAGGCAGGATCTCTCTGAGCACAGGAAGCTGGGCGGAGCTGGCATTTATACTCCCTGGGCGTTTCCTGGAACTCAGGGGATGCTTGGAGCCCAGAGGATTGTGGGGAATTGAGTTAAAGGGACTTGCACCTGCATATGGATAAAGGGGCACACCACTACATGTCTATGTACAGTATATTATGCACTCAATACTTGGTTGGGGCTCCTTTTGCATGAATTACTGCATCAATGCGGCGTGGCATGGAGGCGATAAGCCTGTGGCACTGCTGAGTTGTTATGAAAGCCCAGGTTGCTTTGATAGTGGCCTTCAGCTCATCTGCATTGTTGTGTCTGGTGTCTCATCTTCCTCTTTACAATACCCCACAGATTCTCTATGGGGTTTAGGTCAGGCGAGTTTGCTGGCCAATCAAGCACAGTGATCCCATGATCATGTGATAAGGTATTGGTAGTTTTGGTAGTGTGGGCGGTGCCAAGTCCTGCTGGAAAATGAAATCAGCATCTCCATAAAGTTGGTCAGCAGAGGGAAGCATGAAGTGTTCTAGAATTTCCTGGTAGAGGTCTGCGCTGACTTTGGACTTGATAACACACAGTGGACCAACACCAGCAGATGACATGGCTCCCCAAATCATCACTGACTGCAACCTGGGCTTCCATAACACCTCAGCAGTGCCACAGGCTGATCACCTCCATGCCACACCGCAATGATGCAGTAATTCATGCAGAAGGAGCCCCTACCAAGTACTGAGTGCATACTATACTGTATATGGACATACTTTTCAGTAAGCCAACATTTCTGTATTCAAAATCCTTTCTTTTTATTGGTCTTATGTAATATTCTAGTTTTCTGAGATACTGAATTTTGGGTTGTCACTAGCTGTAAGCCCTAATCATCAAAATTAACTACTTGCCTTCTGTGCACTTAAACCCCCTTCCCATCCAGACCAATTTTCAGCTTTCAGCGCTGTCACACTTTGACTGACAATTGCGCGGTCATGCTACACTGTACCCATATGAAATTTTTATCATTTTTTTCACACAAATAGAGCTTTCTTTTGGTGGTATTTAATCACCTCTGGGTTTTTTATTTTTTACAAAAAAAAAGAAAAAAGAAAGAAAATTTTGAAAAAAAAAAAAAGTTTTTCTTATTTTCTGCGAGTAAATTTTGAAAATAAATTTTTCTCCTTCACTGATGTGCGCTGATGAGGCGGCACTGATGGGCACTGATAGGCTGCACTGATGGGCACTGATGAGGTGGCACTTATGGGCACTGATGAGGTGGCACTTATGGGCACTGATGAGGAGGTACTAATATGCTGCACTGATGAGCACTGATAGGCGGCACTGATAGGCGGCACTGATGAGCACTGATAGGTGGCACTGATGAGCACTGATAGGCGGCACTGCTGGGCACTGAGAGGTGGCACTGCTGGGCACTGAGAGGTGGCACTGAGAGGTGGCACTGCTGGGCACTGAGAGGCAGCACTGATGGGCAGCACTGATGGGCACTGTTAGGTGGCACTGATGGGCACTGGCGGATGGCACTGATGGACACTGACGGGTGGCACTGATGAGCACTGATGGGCGGCACTGATGGGCAGCACCATCAATGCCCACAATCGGTGCCCATAGTGCTGCCAGTCAGTGCTCATCAGTGCCTAGATGAGCAGGCACTGATGGGCACTGACTGACAGCACTATGGGCACTGATTGTGGGCATTGATGGGGGGCACTGATGGCGGGCACTGTGGGCACTGTGTGTATGTTTTATTTACCTTTAGTAATCAGGGCACTGGTGATCGGTGCCCTGATTACATTGCTGTGTGTCCCTGGCGCTGTGCATCTCTCCCTCCTTCCTCACACTGCAGGCTCCGTGTGAGGAAGGAGCGCCGGCGATGAGAGATGATCTCATATGTTTACATATGAGATCATCTCTCATTGGACGGTGCGATCACGTGGTGAATGGCCGCTGTGATTGGCCATTCACCACGATCTGTGATCGGCTGTGTCCAAGGGACACGGCCGACACAGATTTTCCCCGATGCGCGCTCGCGGGAGCGCGCGGGGAGCCTGCTTCTGGGAGGCCGTTTAAAAACGGCCTCCCGAAAATTCAAGTCCGCGCTGCAGCCGTATATAGGCTGTAGCGCGGATGGCAGGTGGTTAAAATAAAGAAATGCTTGAAATATATCACTTTACAGCCATTTACTGTTGACTAACTCACTACCTCTGCTGGTAGTTTATTCCAAACATCAACTACCCTTTCAGTAAAATAATACTTTCTAAGATTAGTTTTGGACTTTCCTCCAGTTAGTTTGAGCTCATGTGCCCGTGTTCTTGATTTTGTTTTGTTTTTTTATTGAAAACAAAAGTATATTGATTTAAAGCAAGGATTGCCAAACTACGGCCCTCCAGCTTTTGTGGAACTACAGGTCCCATGAAGCATTGTAAAACTCTGACATTCACAGACATGGCTAGGCAGGATGGGATTTGTAGTTCCTGAAAAACTGGAGGACCATAGTTTGGAGACCCCTGATTTAAAGTGTAAATTTAGCTTCACCACAAAGCACACTAAGCTGTCTAATATGGATATAACAGCATGAAGGCAAGGCCCATGTTGTTTATCTTACCTGGGAGTAACCAATTTCACACCTTGTATAATGCACTAGCAGGGCTTTTTTTTCTTAGAGAATATGTGCAGGAACTCCCCCTTCTGAGTCACTTGCTGTCTCCACCCTCTACCCACCTCTGAGCACCGTTCCTTGGATCCACCCCCTACCCACCTCCCAGTACCGCCCCTTTTAGAGAATACAGAACTATTATTAGGGGATACATAAGTACCAATTTCAGTGGCTGCCCGTCCATTGGGGGCTCAGGGGCGCCGCCCCCCCTATCCATGCGTCCGGCCCCCTAATCTACATGCAGGGCGCTGGACGCATGGATTCCAATATTTTTTTTTTTTTAAGCACGTGATTAGAGCCAGAGACTCTAATAGGCTTCAAAAAAGGATGGGTTCGGGGCGCAGAGCCCACCGAGTTGTGTGTCAATTGCGAATGAATATTCACTATTATCACACTGATTCTCCTCCCAGCCAATCAGGAAGCGGGTCCAGAGACCCGCTTCCTGATTGGCCGAAAGAAGAGGCCATGCTATTGGCCAAGGAGGAGGAGGAGGGAGGAGACGCAGGGGAAGGAGCCGCCACTGCCGCTGCCTGCCCTCCACGTCAGTCCAGGGTGAGTGAGCCGGCGACGGGGGGGGGGGGGGGGGTTTATGGTGTGTGAGCTGGTGTGGTGTGGTGGGGGGGGGGGCATGGGGTGGTCTGTCTGCCACCTCCCGGCCCATGGAGCACCAGCCGCCAATGATCAATTTGTAGTGCTAAGTAATTTCTATGGAATTTGTTAATAATACCAAGGAAAACAGTAAAGTCGATTCCTGCATCCAGCAGCAAAAGACTCTCCCTAGCAACAATAGACCCTCAGCAACAGCAGGCCCCAACAAATAGACCATAGCAGCAAAAAAAATATTTCCCAGCAGCCAGCCCAGCATCAACAGACTCTCTAGCAGCCAGCAACAATAGACCCCTCCCTCAATAATAGATCTCTCCCAGCAACAATTGACCCCCAGCAACATAAGCCCAAACAGCAACAATAGATCCCCGCCAGCAACAATGAACCTCCCCAGCAACAATAGACTGCCACACAAAAATAGATGCCCTCCAGCAACAATATATCCCCCACCAGAAACCATAGACCTTTCCCTCAACAGTAGATACCTTTCAGCAACAATTGACCCCCCCAACAACAATAGATCCCCCACCAGCAACAATAGACCTCCCCAGCAACAATGGAACACCTCCAGGACCTCCCCAGCAACAATAGATTGATGGACTTGCAAAATAAATATCCCCTTGTCTACCTATGTAAACAAGGCAGATCGCTGTCAGCAGGAAAGGCATGGATCCATGACTTCCCCTGAGTAAAAGCACCTCCCACAAAGTACACTAAAACACTGGCTAGGCACACAGTTAACTCTTTGATCGCCCCCTGATGTTTAACCCCTTCCCAGCCAATGTCATTAGTACAGTGACAGTGCATATTTTTAGCACTGATCACTGTATCAGTGTCACTGGTTCCCAAAAAGTGTCAAAAGTGTCAGTTAGTGTCCAACTGGCCACCGCAATACCGAAGCCCTGCTATAAGTTGATGATCGCTACCATTACTAGTAAAAAAAAAAAAATATATATATATATATATATAAATAAAAATATCCCATAGTTTGTAGACGCTATAACTTTTGTTCAAACCAATCAATATACACTTATTGAGAAATTTCTTTACCAAAAATATGCAGCAGAATACATATTGGGTTAAATTGATGAAGAAAGTCGATTTAAAAAAAAAAAAAATTATTGGATATGTTTTATAGCAGAAAGTAATAAACATTTTTATTTAATAATTTTCTTGTGGTTCTACATTTTTTTGGGGTAACACAGTGCAGTATCGTGACAAATGGCCTGGTAGTGAAGGGGGGTAAATCTTCCGGAGGTCAAGTGGTTAATTACAATATGACTTGTGTCACAATTGTATATGTTAGAAAAAAACATTTCCCCCACTAAAGTGGCCGACCGCCCAACTGGAAATGCACGTCATGATTTTGATGTTAAATACCGGGGTTATGGCTGCAGCTAGCTGCCATAACCCTGGTATCGTTTTTTTCCCTTAGGCAGCCGGCTTTCAGATGAAGATGATCCCGGCGGCGGATTCGCCACAGGATCACTTTTATAGGTGGCAGGAGAGGTGCCCCCTCCTCCGCCCATTACTCAGTTGTTTCCGAGCTTACCAGAGCTGTCGGTAAACCCGAAACTGATCCGATGATGCCGATGGCGAGGCAGGAAGCCGAGTGAAGACACATATCTCTCTTTTGCTTTTAAGTGTAAATGAGAGATCTGAGATCTTTTTGACCCCAGATCTCTCAATAAAGAGGACCTGTCATGCTTATTTCTATTACAAGGGATGTTTACAAATAAATAATAAAAAATAAATTTAAAGGGCCCCATCCATCTTGCTCGCACGCAGAAGTGAACGCATACAAAAGTCTCGCCCGCTCAAAACAGCGTTCAAACCACACATGTGAGGTATCACTGCGATCATTAGTGCGATAGCAATAATTCTAGGACTAGACCTCCTCTGTAACTCTAAACAGGTAACCTGTAAAAAAAGTACTGTAGTTTGCATGATTTTAACCACTTAAGCCCCAGCCCTATTTCGGACACTTTTTGTTCACGCTTTAAAACCAGTATTTTTTCCTAGAAAACTACTTAGAACCCCCAAACATTATATATATTTTTTTAGCAAAGACTCTGGAGAATAAAATGTCGGTCATTGTAATATTTTTTATCACGCGGTATTTGCGCAGCGGTCTTTAAAGCGCCATTTTTTTGGAAAATTTTTGAAAAATCACATTTCACTAATTTTAAAAAATACTAAACAGTAAAGTTAGCCCATTTTTTTTGTATATTGTGAAAGAACATGTCACGCCGAGTAAATAGATACCCAACATGTTACGGTTTAAAATTGCGCCCCCCCGTGGGATCGCGACAAACTACGGTCAATAGAGATCTCAATCTGCGACGCTTTAAATTTATTTAACGGTTACCAGTTTTGAGTTAGAGTGTAGCTCTTTTTTTTTAAATTATTGCTCACGCTCTGGCAATCGCGGCGATACCTCACATGTGTGGTTTGAACAGAGATTTCATTTGCGGCTCGACTTCCGTATACGTTTTTTTTTTGTGCGCGAGCTAACGGTGATGGGGGCGGCTAATTTTTTTTTTTTTCCCATTTATTTTATTTGTTTTTTTAACTTTATTAAAGTTTTTTAAAAAAAAAAAAAATCTGATCACTTTTATTGCTGTCACGAGCAATGTAAACATCCCTTGTGACACCAATATGTAGTGACAGGTACACTTTATGGAGGGATCGAGGGTCTAAAAGACCCTAGACCCCTCCACTACACTTCCCTGTATGCAAAACGCCGAAAACTAAATTTTTGCATACAGCCGTTTTTCAAATTTGCCGCCTTTTGCAGCACAGTAACCCGGAAGTGACGTCATGGGCGCCGCCTCCGGGTTACGTCATCGGAGACCCGATCGATGCCGTTTCCGGCATTCATCAGGACTCCATCCAGCCGGCGGACGTGCCGGCTGGGTGTTCGGGGCTCCCGGTGGGACGGGAGCCCCGGGCAAAGCCACGGAAGGCGGCGGGAGGGGGGGGACGTCCCCTCCCGCCCCCCCGGGTACCGATCGAGCGGCTCCCGAGCCGCATCGGTCGGTACCGACGGAAAGCCAACCGTCGGCTCTAAACCACGGTACTGGGATGGTGCCTCTAGCTAGAGGCATCATCCCGGTACAGTACCGCAAAGTCTGCCGACGTAGACCTACGTTAGTATGCGGTAAGTGGTTAAAGCATGACATGTTAGGTATTCATTTATCATCTTTCACATTGTACAAAAACTGGGCTAACTACTGTTTTTTTTTGTGTATTTTTTTATTTTTATTATTGTATTTGAAAGACCACTGCACAAATACAGTGTGAAATAAAATATTGCAACAAGCGCCATTTTATTCTGTAGGGTCTCTGTTAAAAAAATATATATATATATGATATACCGCATGTATGTATGTATGTGTATATATATATATATATATATATATATATATACAGTATATATATATATATATATATATATATATATGTGTGTGTATATGTATATGTGTGTGTATATATATATATATATATATATATATATATATATATATATATATATATATATATATATATATATATATACATACATACACAGTAAAACCTTGGATTGAGAGTAACTTGGTTTGAGTGCGTTTTGCAAGACAAGCAAAAAATTTTTTAGGCATTTTGACTTGATAAACAAGAGATGTCTTGATATACAAGTAGCGTCACGTCACAACTGAGTATAAAAGAGAAGAGAGGCGCCTCAAAGTGTAGCAATATGGTTACATTTAATGAAGGTACAACATTTAGCAACTCACATGGTTGATGAATAAAACAGGCACATCTAAGTATGCAGGGATCCGGGGTAAAGCTGTCCACATAGACCATCAACGTCATCCCTTCCACGAGCGCTTTCAGATCGCTCTACTGCAGGGTAGTCTTCCCGGTCATGACTGCAGACTGACGGCGGTGCGGAGGATGGTCCACGTGGACAGCTTTACCTCGGATGCCTGCATTCTTAGATGTGCCTCTTTTAATCATTAACCATGTGAGTTCCTAAATGTTGTACCTTCATTAAATGTAACCATATTGCTTCACTTAGAGGCGCCTCTCTTCTCTTTTATACTCTGTAGCTCCTGCTGGATTTCGCTTCTAATCCCCTTTTGGAGACGCCACTTGTGGATAGAAATGTTGTGGTTACACAACCTATCACATTGCTTTAATCTTTTTATATGGACTATAAACTGAAAGACGAATCATCTGAGTTTCCATTATTTCTTATGGGGAAATTTGCTTTGATATAAGAGTGCTTTGCATTACAAGCATGTTTCCGGAACGAATTATACTCGCAATCCAAGGTTTTACTGTGTATATATATATATACAGTGCCTTGCGAAAGTATTCGGCCCCCTTGAACTTTGCGACCTTTTGCCACATTTCAGGACTCAAACATAAAGATATAAAACTGTAATGTTTTGTGAAGAATCAACAACAAGTGGGACACAATCATGAAGTGGAACGAAATTTATTGGATATTTCAAACTTTGTTAACAAATAAAAAACTGAAAAATTGGGCGTGCAAAATTATTCAGCCCCTTTACTTTCAGTGCAGCAAACTCTCTCCAGAAGTTCAGTGAGGATCTCTGAATGATCCAATGTTGACCTAAATGACTAATGATGATAAATAGAATCCACCTGTGTGTAATCAAGTCTCCGTATAAATGCACCTGCACTGTGATAGTCTCAGAGGTCTGTTTAAAGCGCAGAGAGCATCATGAAGAACAAGGAACACACCAGGCAGGTCCGAGATACTGTTGTGGAGAAGTTTAAAGCCGGATTTGGATACAAAAAGATTTCCCAAGCTTTAAACATCCCAAGGAGCACTGTGCAAGCAATAATATTGAAATGGAAGGAGTATCAGACCACTGCAAATCTACGAAGACCTGGCCGTCCCTCTAAACTTTCAGCTCATACAAGGAGAAGACTGATCGGAGATGCAGCCAAGAGGCCCATGATCACTCTGGATGAACTGCAGAGATCTACAGCTGAGGTGGGAGACTCTGTCCATAGGACAACAATCAGTCGTATACTGCACAAATCTGGCCTTTATGGAAGAGTGGCAAGAAGAAAGCCATTTCTTCCAAGATATCCATAAATAGTGTAGTTTAAAGTTTGCCACAAGCCACCTGGGAGACACCAAACATGTGGAAGAAGGTGCTCTGGTCAGATGAAACCAAAATCGAACTTTTTGGCAACAAAGCAAAACGTTATGTTTGGCGTAAAAGCAACACAGCTCATCACCCTGAACACACCATCCCCACTGTCAAACATGGTGGTGGCAGCATCATGGTTTGGGCCTGCTTTTCTTCAGCAGGGACAGGGAAGATGGTTAAAATTGATGGGAAGATGGATGGAGCCAAATACAGGACCATTCTGGAAGAAAACCTGATGGAGTCTGCAAAAGACCTGAGACTGGGACGGAGATTTGTCTTCCAACAAGACAATGATCCAAAACATAAAGCAAAATCTACAATGGAATGGTTCACAAATAAACATATCCAGGTGTTAGAATGGCCAAGTCAAAGTCCAGACCTGAATCCAATCGAGAATCTGTGGAAAGAACTGAAAACTGCTGTTCACAAACGCTCTCCATCCAACCTCACTGAGCTCGAGCTGTTTTGCAAGGAGGAATGGGCAAAAATTTCAGTCTCTCGATGTGCAAAACTGATAGAGACATACCCCAAGCGACTTACAGCTGTAATCGCAGCAAAAGGTGGCGCTACAAAGTATTAACTTAAGGGGGCTGAATAATTTTGCACGCCCAATTTTTCCATTTTTTATTTGTTAACAAAGTTTGAAATATCCAATAAATTTCGTTCCACTTCATGATTGTGTCCCACTTGTTGTTGATTCTTCACAAAAAATTACAGTTTTATATCTTTATGTTTGAAGCCTGAAATGTGGCAAAAGGTCGCAAGGTTCAAGGGGGCCGAATACTTTCGCAAGGCACTGTGTGTATATATATATATATATATATATATGCAGCACCCTACAGGTAGGTGCTAGGTAAAAGTATAATGGGCCTTGGCTGCCTAACAGCAGGGCCATGATTTCAGCTGGCTTTCATGTCCCCCAGGAGTGTCTGCTGAGAGGGGAGTCTCCCCACTGGCTCCATGAGAGGATTCTCATTGGGCAGTGGAGGAAACCCAATCAGAGACACATCCAGGACTCTATCTACCCCAGAAGGCAGATTCTGCCACAGAGGATTCTGGGAGTGGGTATACGTTTGAGGGGAGCGCATGACGCAGCATCTTTGGTGGGAAGCAGAGTCCCAGGAGGGAGAGTGCAGCTGTCTCTCCTCCTGTCAGAAGGATCGGGTGTCTCAGGTGGCGGCCTGGGAATCCAGAGAGTGCTGAGTTGAGCTGCAGAGGAGATCTGGTGTGCCGAGGACCAGTGGAGGAAGAGGGGTTGAGTTCCAAGAAAGCCTGTCAAGGTCGTGAGTACTGTGAACTGCCCCAAGGGGTCTGCCTAGTGTAGAGGGGACCACTCCAGAGAAGGTTCCAGGGATCCAGGAGTCAGCTATCTGTAAAGGGGGTGCCCAGCCAGAGGACCCTGAAGTGTTAGAGGGGGTACCTAGTCAGAGGACCCTGAAGTGTAAAGAGGGCACCAGTGATTGGGCCCTGAAGAGTCAGTGTACAGTGTGCAATGTACAGCGTTAAGAGTTGCAGCAGCACAAGCAGTGACAAGGAGCTACCTCAGCCAGTGAAGGGCTGGAGGGAGCTGTAAGCTGTTCAGTGACTTTTGAGCTAAATTTAGTGTCAGGAGTCAAGTGTTCTACAGTCCTGGATCTTCTGAGTTAACAAACAAGTTAAAGTCGAAGTTCCTACACAGTTCAGCAAGTCAGTATGCTTAAGCGATAGGAAGCATTCAGCCGGCGCCAAGACAGCATCAACAGACATTTTTCTGTATAGTGTCCCAGTCAAACCTAGTTGAGCCAGAGGAGTATCCCAGTCATTCCCTTCTCCCATCCCCAATATACAATAAACAAAATAAACCAAAGATGCCGGAATGGTCATCGTCTCAGCTCTCACATCTGGGTTCACAACTTAAATGTGTTGGAGGTGTTACCGGTAACAATGGCAGACCCACCTCAGGCAATAAGGCAATATTTACTGGAAATATCGCTATATATATATATATATATATATATATATATATATATACAGTGGGTACGGAAAGTATTCCGACCCCCTTAAATTTTTCACTCTTTGTTATATTGCAGCCATTTGCTAAAATCATTTAAGTTCATTCTTCTTCCTCATGAATGTACACATAGCTCCCCATACTGACAGAAAAACACAGAATTGTTGACATTGTTGCAGATTTATTAAAAAAGAAAAACTGAAATATCACATGGTCCTAAGTATTCAGACCCTTTGCTGTGACACTCATATATTTAACTCAGGTGCTTTCCATTTCTTCTGATCATCCTTGAGATGGTTCTACACCTTCATTTGAGTCCAGCTGTGTTTGATTATACTGATTGGACTTGATTAGGAAAGCCACACACCTGTCTATATAAGACCTTCCAGATCACAATGCATGTCAGAGCAAATGAGAATCATGAGGTCAAAGGAACTGCCTGAAGAGCTCAGAGACAGAATTGTGGCAAGGCACAGATCTGGCCAAGGTTACAAAAAGATTTCTGCTGCACTTAAGGTTCCTAAGAGCACAGTGGCCTCCATAATCCTCAAATGGAAGATGTTTGGGACGACCAGAACCCTTCCTAGAGCTGGCCGTCCGGCCAAACTGAGCTATCGGGGGAGAAGAGCGAGAGGAGATGGGAGAAAGTTGTAGAAAGTCAACCATCACTGCAGCCCTCCACCAGTCGGGGCTCTATGGCAGAGTGGCCTGACGGAAGCCTCTCCTCAGTGTAAGACACATGAAAGCCCGCATGGAGTTTGCTAAAAAAACACCTGAAGGACTCCAAGATGGTGATAAATAAGATTCTCTGGTCTGATGAGACCAAAATAGAACTTTATGGCCTTAATTCTAAGCGGTATGTGTGGAGAAAACCAGGTACTGCTCATCACCTGTCCAATACAGTCCCAACAGTGAAGCATGGTGGTGGCAGCATCATGCTGTGGGGGTGTTTTTCAGCTGCAGGGACAGGACGACTGGTTGCAATCGAGGGAAAGATGAATGCGGCCAAGTACAGGGATATCCTGGACAGAAACCTTCTCCAGAGTGCTCTGGACCTCAGACTGGGCCGAAGGTTTACCTTCCAACAAGACAATGACCCTAAGCACACAGCTAAAATAACGAAGGAGTGGCTTCACAACAACTCCGTGACTGTTCTTGAACGGCCCAGCCAGAGCCCTGACTTAAACCCAATTGAGCATCTCTGGAGAGACCTAAAAATGGCTGTCCACCAACGTTTACCATCCAACCTGACAGAACTGGAGAGGATCTGCAAGGAGGAATGGCAGAGGATCCCCAAATCCAGGTGTGAAAGACTTGTTGCATCTTTCCCAAAAAGACTCCTGGCTGTATTAGATCAAAAGGGGGCTTCTACTAAATACTGAGCAAAGGGTCTGAATACTTAGGACCATGTGATATTTCAGTTTTTCTTTTTTAATAAATCTGCAACAATGTCAACAATTCTGTGTTTTTCTGTCAGTATGGGGTGCTATGTGTACATTCATGAGGAAGAAGAATGAACGTAAATGATTTTAGCAAATGGCTGCAATATAACAAAGAGTGAAAAATTTAAGGGGGTCTGAATACTTTCCGTACCCACTGTATATATATATAATATAATATATAATGTTTGGGGGTTCTAAGAAATTTTCTAGCAAAAAATACAGATTTTTACTTGTAAAAAAGAAATGTCAGAAAAAGGCCTGGTCTTAGGTTAGATTCACACTGAGGCCGTGTTGAAATTGTGCAAATCAGCTGAGCTCCCACGATTTAAAAACGGCATTTCAGTCCAACTTCGAGGGGGGGGGGGGGGGTCACTTCACAGACATCTGTGCAGGTTCCTACACAGGTGTCTATTGAAATTGCCCGAAGTCGCCAAAAGTAGTACAGAAACAGTGTAATTGCCAGCAATCGGCCTTTAATTTGACATGTCAAATCGGACTAATGTGAACGTGGGCTAAAAGTGGTTAAACTCCAAACTTTCTGCTGTGTCACATGATGTAACTGGTGACAATTTTTTTCCTTGTACTTCACCTGAAAGCTCTGTTTATGATATGTTCAGTCTTTTATTGTTTTGTTCATTGTAACATTTTTATGTGGTTGGTGCTGGGTAGTGCAGTCATCCTTCATACAATTAGGTGTTTGCTGGGAAAAAAGCGGACGTACAATTATCACTGGGTGCCAGATGGGGGCGGTAGAGTGCGATAACGTCTGCTGTCTGCTGCTCAATATAATGTAGCAACTTGCTAGCAAATTACATAAAGGATGGTCTAGGAAAGTAGGTCTGACAACAGGATAGAACACTGTAGGACAAGATGATACAGAGAAGCGCTAAGAATAGAATATTGTTTACTCATACAGATCTGCTGAACTTTGCTCTACAATTCTAATTTAACTACTTCTGGACCGGAAGGATTTACCCCTTTAATGACCAGGCCATATTTTGCGATTCGGCACTGTGTTAATTTAACTGACAATTGCGCGGTCGTGCAACACTGTATCTAAATAAAATTGATGTCCTTTTTTCCCCACAAATAGAGCTTTCTTTTGGTGGTATTTGATCACATCTGCGATTTTTATTTGTTGCGCTATAAACAAAAAAAAAGAGCGACAATTCTGAAAAAAATATATATATATTTTTTTTTTACTGCTTTATAATATTCCCAATAAAAAAAAAAAATGTAAAAATTAAATTTTCCTGACAGGCTCCATGGCAGCTTACGTGTGGATCAGTCCCGCCTCCTCCTACCTCATAGGACCCGCTCCCATAAATTGGCCGTGTTCCTTTTTTGTCTTCCTCCTAAATGGATTATGGTCAAGTCTTACCTCATGAAGATTTCCCGATTCACGCCTGGCAGTCTGCACGATGGATTCTGGCGGTATCCGCTTCTGAGGTCCAACAAGCCCTAGCTATTAGCAGGGTGGACGCGGGCGTGGAATTCGGTGCCATGAAGAGCTTACAAGCCTGGCCATTGGCAGGCAAGCGGCAATATGGCCAATTGTCCCAGCTATTAGTGGGAGGCCCATTAATACGCCCTGATAAGTGTGCAGCTGCGGTGTCCTTTGATGGTCCTAGGTCTAGTCGTGGATTGGTAAGATTGTTCCCGTTTATGGCAGCAGTTTATTTTTGTATTGTTTTGCAGTGTGTTTATTTCCTATTCTGTTTCCTTGGGGTCTAACTTGGCTATGGGACGCGCGATGTTCCATTCCGTGTCCTTCTCGTCCGCTCTGCTGCTTGTTTGTGTTTTCCGATCCTTGATCTGAATCGAGGCTTGGTTCACGCTTGCGCAGTACGGGCAAAATGGCGCCGGATGACGCGGCTTACAGTGCAGGCACCGAGGGGGGGGGGGGCAGTGACGTCATTCTGGCAGCAGAAATAAATAGCTGTCAGAACAGGTATCCTTGGGTTGCTTTGCTGCTCATTGGCGGCTTCCCCGTGCTCTGCGGCTGTCTTCTAAGGGTGAGTTCTGCCTATACTGGGAGGAGAAGCTCCCCTTTCTTCCACATCTAATACCTTGGTCTTTTGCAGCCCACCTTTGGAGTATGGATTTCTCATCACCCGCTGGTGGCCAGCCTTTACACAACAGGTAAGATTGTTTTTCTGCCTCTCCCTGTATGGTTTGGGCTTTCACTGTTCTATTGACCCTTCACTTTCTCTTAAGCCCTTCTAGGTCTGAAAGGCTACACACGGCACGTGAAGATAAAGACCCTCCTAGGTCACAACATCGGGATTCATCTTCAAGCTCTAGGCGCCATAGGTCGTCTTCCAGGCGTCATGGTGAAGATTCCAGAACCGCATCAGGACACCGCCACTCTGACAGGAGATCCTGCTGGGGATGTGGAGGCAGGTCCCTGATGGCAGATCACTTTGCGAGCCCTGTTATGCCTGTGCCGCAAGCAAAAGAGAGCATAGTAACCAGCAGATGGAGTCTCTGGTTAGGCGGGTGGTTCAGGAATCCTTAAAGAACTTGGATCCTGGCTGTACCAGCAGCCCCTCTGCCGGCTTGGTGGGCACTCCTGTTGGGGACAATCCCTATATCCCTGGGCCTTCCCAGCAGAGTCACTCCTCATCTATTTCCTCGGATAGTGAGGCAGAAGTGGACGACTTTTCCCTGTTACCTACCCTGGTGAAAGCTGTTAGGGAAGCCTTTGAAGTAGGAGGAGCCAGTAGAGTCACCCTCTTAACAGAGGAGGTATTTTAGGCACCTCGAGAAGGAACTTTACTTACCCGTACTTTCCCTTTTTGGGGGAGCTTGGCGAGATTATTACAGAGGAATGGGGTTGTGCCGAGAGGAAGAATTCCCTGCTATCTAAGGTAGCAAAAATGTACCAGTTTAAGGCTGAAGATGTGAAACATTTAGAGTCAGCTCCTCTCGTAGATGCGGCCTTGATGTGATTGGTGAGAAATGTCACTCTCCCACTGGAAGACACAGTGTCCTTTAAAGATGGCCTTGAGAGGCGTATTGATACTGATCTGAAACGCATTTATGTTTCGGCGGGCATGGCCTGTAACCCAGCCTTGGCCCTTGCGGACGTGAACCTAAGAAGTGTATCTGAAGAGGTAGCCAGGAGCTCGGCAGTACACAAGCTAAGTCTGGCGGCTGCCTTTCTGGGGGAGGCTTCCCTTGACATTATTCGTTTAGTGGCGCGGGGGAGAAGGGTCATGCTTTCTTCGGTTACCGCTAAACGCGCTCTCTGATTGCGCCCTTGGTTGGCTGATCCTGCTTCAAAACAGGCTTGGTGTCGAGGGATCCTCTCTCTTTGACAACAACCTAGAGAGTGCCATTTCCCGTGCCACGGGCGATAAGTCGGGATTCCTGCCCCAGGATCGGTGCCTGCTGGGCCAAAAGAGGACTCCCCCCAGGCAAGGATCTGATCGGGCAAGGGATGCTTGCCTCTATAGGCCTGCCCGGGAATTCAGAAAGAACTGGAAGACACATCAACCAACGGGCCAAAACGTGTCCAAAGGAGGATCTTCTGGTGGTCGGGACACCACAAAGTCTTTTTGATGTTGCGCCTGCCCAGGCAGAGCAAGTCGGTGCTCATCTACTTCGTTTTCAGCATGTCTGGGCAGCCTCGATTAACGACTATTGGGTGGTCAAGACAGTGTCGTCAGGCCACTCCTGGACATTTTGCAGCCCTCCCTCAGGTTTGTTCCAACCTCATTACCCCAGTCCGAAGAAAAGAGAAAGTCTTCTGTCTTACGTAAATTTACTGTTAGCCCAAGGTGCGGCTGTGCCAGTTCCATCCGAGGAAAGGTCCCAGGGTCTGTATTCCCCTCTTTTACTAGTTCTGGAGAAAACCGGGGTCCTGGAGACCGGTCATAGACCTTACGCTCCTGAATTCTTTCATCAAAAAAGAAAAATTCAAAATGGAAACATTGTTTACGATCCGTCAGGCAGTTCAACCACCGGATTGGCTTGTGTCGATCGATCTGAAAGACGCTTATTTCCATGTTCCGATAGCAGCAGATTTCCAGAGGTTTCTTCGGTTCATGGTAGATCAAATGCACCTGCAATTTACATGCCTCCCGTGCGGGCTTACGACATCACCTCGTGTATTTTCAAAGCTCTTATTGGTGGTGGTGGCTCTGATCAGGACCAAAGGAATCCGTCTTCACCGCTATCTGGACGATCTGCTGTTATTGCCTCAAGATCGGGAACAGCTCCTAGTGCACAGATCTCAAGGAATATCTACTCTTCTCGAGTTCGGCTGGCTACTGAACGAGGAGAAAAGTAATCTGGAGCCTACGCAGTCTCTGATATTCCTAGGAGCACAGTTCAACACGTGCGAAGGCACAATCTCCTTGCCTCTGGAAAAGATCCTGGTTGTCAGAGACAGGATACGCCTGGCCATGTCGACCACTCATCTCCGAGCATCTCAGTTCCTGAGGATAATTGGCACCATGGTGTCCACAACACCTATGGTGAAGTGGGCACAGTGGAAGATGCGTCCTTTCCAGATGGGGTTTTTCCAGAAATGGAGTCCAGGTGACCAGAATCATCCTATACACATGATGTCAACAATGCAGGAGAGCCTTCCATGGTGGTTGCAGCGGAGGAACCTCCTCAATTGCCACTCCATCGGTCCCATCTCCTGGGTCGCGATCACCACAGATGTCAGCAATACTGGGTGGGGCGCTCTTTTCCGGACGGAAATAGCCCAGTGTAGTTGGGTCTTCCTAGCTAGCAGAGAGGTCTCAAACGTCTTAGAACTCTGAGCAGCATTTTGTGCCCTTCAAGCATTCCAACACCTAATAGTGGGAGCCTCTGTTATTCTGAGACTGGTCAACACAACTGCAGTCTCTTACATAAAGCGGCAAGGGGGTACTCCCAGCCGCTCCTTTCTCAAGGAGGTAGAGCCAATCAGGACTTGGGCTCAAAAACACTTGTCCAACCTTACAGCAGTATACCTTCCAGGAGTTCAGAATGTTCAGGCGGACTTCCTCTCAAGAGTTTGCTTGGACAACATTGAGTGGAGTCTCCACAACAAAGTCTTTCAGTGGCTGATATCCCTGGGTTTCCTCCCGGAAGTGGACCTGTGTGCATCCCCATGCAACTTCAAACTGAAAAGGTTCCGTTGTCCCCAAGGCTTTGGGACGGATGCCTTGACAGACCAGTGGAGGTTTCGCTTGGCATATGCCTTTCCCCCGGTTCCCGTTATCCTCCAGTTCCTGTCGAGGCTAAGGATGGAAGAAGTGGAGATTCTAACGATCGCTCCTCACTGGCTGAACAGTAAGCCTTATTCACAAGGGCAGACCGCCATTCTGTCTCCAGTGGGACCGATCGTGGGTGCCCGGCAGCAATCGTGGCTGCCAGACCCACGAATTGGCTTCCAATGTGGCAACTGGGCGCTAGTGGTCCCACAAAGTGATGTACAGGTATGTAGTTTCACAGGACAGAGCCGACCTGCCGCAGTATATGTACTGCTGCCGGTCGGCAAGTGGTTAATAGAGATTGTGGGTCAGATCCCTATGACCATCTTATGTTTATCTTGAAGAAAATATTACACTGAGGCTACATTGGACAACTGCGCATTTCCTAAACACATGGCAAAACACACCAAAATGTTCATTTTTCCACGCATTTTGGAAACGTGCTGCAATCGCAGGTCACACTTGTGGTGCCATTATGGTAAATGGAACCCCAAGCGCGGGTAACAGACATAAGGTCACCCAACATAACACGCTACAAAGGCACCAAAATGCGCATTAAATAAACCACCTGACGCTCTGCGACCAAAAAGCTGGAGCTTTGGAGCTTCTTTGGGCTGTTTGTTGCGTGTAAGGCAGCTTATACAAGTGAAAGGGCTTCCCTAGGCTTGACGTGCGTTAATGCGTTAAAGACATGCAAAAAACGCGGGTGGGAACACACTTTCCTTTCCCTTCATGTGTGAATAAAGCCTAAGTGCCGGTTCACACTGGTACGATGCCAGAGTAAAAAAAAAAACAATAAAAATGACATAAATCTTTCCCTTCGTTAATAGACGTGATAACTTTTGCGCAAACCAATCAAAATATGCTTATTGTGATTTTTTTTTTACCAAAAATATGTAACAGAATATAAATTGGCCTAAAATGTTAAAGAATTTTGATTTTTATTTATTTTTTTGTTGAGAATGTCATATAGCAAAATGTGAAAAACATTTTTTATTTATTTTTTTTTCAGAATTGTCGCTCTTTTTTTGTTTATAGCGCAAAAAATAAAAATCGCAGAGGTGATCAAATACCACCAAAAGAAAGCTCTGTTTTTGGGAAAAAAAGGACATCAATTTTATTTGGGTACAGTGCCTCACGACCACGCAATTGTCCATTAAAGTAATGCAGTGCTGAATCGCAAAAAATGGCCTGGTCATTAAGGGGGAAAATCTTCCGGTGGTTAAACCTGGGTTCACACTATTGCGATGTGGGAACCTGCGCCATTCTAGTGTGGGTTCCCGCATTGCATCTCCCTCGCAGGCAGTTCACACTGCCCTCCTTGAACCACTGCGGGTGTCAACACAATGTTAATGGCAACCCCAGATCGGTTCGCAGATCGTAGTGGGAACTGTGAATTCGGAAAGGAATCGGATCGCACCCATGTGATCCAATTCCAGTGCATGAAAAAAAGGTTCTTGCAGCATTTTCATGCGAATGCAATGCAAGTTCAGCCATACAAACTAAAGGGGGGGATTTGTTGTTGGGCAATTTTAAAAATGCAAATTGCAGCAAAATTGGGGTAAAAACGCACTACATGCTTTTCTGCAGCTTTTCCATTGAAGTCCATTGAACCAAAAATGCAAAAAAAAAAAGCACCGTTTTGCGTTTAAAAAAGTCCCTGACCCATCCAAAAATGCATTGATGTAAACGTGTTCCATAGGAACCCATGCTAACATGACAAATGTCCTGTGTTTCTGCAAAAAGCATGAATAAATGCAATTGGTGTGAATGGAGCTTTGTTGGGGCTGGGGGAGCTGCTGCACACAGAAGGTGCATGAAGGCAGTGGGGGAAACTACTAGGGTTGCAGCAGTCACATTTGCAACTGGGCCCTGGAGTTGGGGGGGCTGTGGCTGTGCTTCTGTGAGGGACCCGCCCATTTGTTCTGCTGCGGGTGGGGGGGGGGGTGCCGCTGAGGGGAGGCTAAGCTGAGCACTGGAGTCTGGAGCCCCACCTATCCTCTCCAGAGAGAGAGAGAGAAGCCATGTCAGCTGACCAGCTGATACAAATAGAGTGAAGGGAGAGGAGACCCCATGACACAGACGTATCCCTGGAGGCATGTGAATACTGAGGGGGAATCACCTGACTAAGTAAGTGACAAATTGCCAGTGATCCCAACCTCTCCCCCCTCACCACCACCGCTGCCACTTACTGATCCCATCCCTCCTCACCACCACAGATCTCATCCATATCCCCCCCATCACCTCTACAACAGAGGTGATGGGGGGATGGGATGAGTGGCAGCTGTGGCAGCGGTGGTGTTGAGGGGGCGGGATCCCCTCACCACCACCGCTGCCACTAATCCCATCCCATCCCATCACCACTGCCACTCACCCCATCCCCCCAGTACCACTGCCACTGATCCCATCCCACCACCAATGCTGCCACTCATCCCATCCCCCCCACCACCACTACCACTCATCCCATCTACCCCACTGCCTCTGATCTCATCCCCCCACCGCGGTCATCCCATCACCACTGCCACTCATCCCATCCCACCGCAGCTGCCACTCATCCCCCCACCACTACCACTCATCCCATCAACCCCACCACCACTGCTGCCACTGATCTCATTCCCCCCCACCACTGCTGCCACTCATCCCATCACCACTGCCACTCATCCCATCACCCTCACTACTGCTGCCACTCATCCCATCACCACTGCCACTCATCCCATCACCCCCACTGCTGCTGCCACTTATCCCATCCCACCACCACCACCAATGCTGCCACTCATCCCCCCCTCCACCACCACTACCACCACCACCAACACTGCCACTCATCCCATCCCCCCACCACTACCACTCATCCCATCTACCCCAACACCACTGCTGCTACTGATCCCATCCCCCCCCACCACTGCTGCCACTCATGCCATCCCATCACCACTGCCACTCATCCCACCACAGCTGCCACTCATCCCATCACCACTGCCACTCATCCCACCACAGCTGCCGCTCATCCCATCACCCCCACCACAGCTGCCGCTCATCCCATCACCCCCACCACAGCTGCCACTCATCCCATCACCCCCACTACTGCTGCCACTCATCCCATCCCCCCACCACTACCACTCATCCCATCTACCCCACCACCACTGCTGCCACTGATCCCATTCCCCCCCACCACTGCTGCCACTCATGCCATCCCATCACCACTGCCACTCATCCCATCCCACCACAGCTGCCACTCATCCCATCACCCTCACTACTGCTGCCACTCATCCCATCACCACTGCCACTCATCCCATCACCACTGCCACTCATCCCACCACAGCTGCCACTCATCCCATCGCCCCCACCACAGCTGCCACTCATCCCATCACCCCCACTACTGCTGCCACTCATCCCATCACCCCCACTACTTCTGCCATTTATCCCATCCCACCACCACCACCACTGATCCCATTCCACCACCAATGCTGCCACTCATCCCCCCCCCCACCACTACCACCAACACTGCCACTCATCCCATCCCCCCACCACTACCACTCATCCCATCTACCCCACCACCACTGCTGCCACTGATCCCATTCCCCCCACCACTGCTGCCCACTCATGCCATCCCATCACCACTGCCACTCATCCCATCCCACCATAGCTGCCACTCATCCCATCACCCTCACTACTGCTGCCACTCATCCCATCACCACTGCCACTCATCCCATCACTACTGCCACTCATCCCATCCCACCACTACTGCTGCCGCTCATCCCATCACCCCCACCACATCTGCCGCACATCCCATCACCCCCACCACAGCTGCCACTCATCCCATCACCCCCACCACATCTGCCGCTCATCCCATCACCCCCACCACAGCTGCCACTCATCCCATCACCCCCACTACTGCTGCCACTCATCCCATCACCCCCACTACTGCTGACACTTATCCCATCCCACCACCACTGCCACTGATCCCATCCCACCACCAATGCTGTCACTCACCCCCCCCACCACTACCACTCATTCCATCCACCCCACCACCACTGCTGCCACTGATCCCATCCCCCTTCCCTCCACTGCTGCCACTCACGCCATCCCTTCACCACTGCCACTCATTCCATCCCACCACAGCTGCCACTCATCCCATCACCCTCACTACTGCTGCCACCTATCCCATCACCACTGTCACTCATCCCATCACCACTGCCACTCATCCCACCACAGCTGCCGCTCATCCCATCACCCCCACCACAGCTGCCGCTCATCCCATCACCCCCACCACAGCTGCCACTCATCCCATCGCCCCCACCACAGCTGCCACTCATCCCATCACCCCCACTACTGCTGCCACTCATCCCATCACCCCCACTACTTCTGCCATTTATCCCATCCCACCACCACCACCACTGATCCCATTCCACCACCAATGCTGCCACTCATCCCCCCCCCCACCACTACCACCAACACTGCCACTCATCCCATCCCCCCACCACTACCACTCATCCCATCTACCCCACCACCACTGCTGCCACTGATCCCATTCCCCCCACCACTGCTGCCCACTCATGCCATCCCATCACCACTGCCACTCATCCCATCCCACCATAGCTGCCACTCATCCCATCACCCTCACTACTGCTGCCACTCATCCCATCACCACTGCCACTCATCCCATCACTACTGCCACTCATCCCATCCCACCACTACTGCTGCCGCTCATCCCATCACCCCCACCACATCTGCCGCACATCCCATCACCCCCACCACAGCTGCCACTCATCCCATCACCCCCACCACATCTGCCGCTCATCCCATCACCCCCACCACAGCTGCCACTCATCCCATCACCCCCACTACTGCTGCCACTCATCCCATCACCCCCACTACTGCTGACACTTATCCCATCCCACCACCACTGCCACTGATCCCATCCCACCACCAATGCTGTCACTCACCCCCCCCCCCCACCACTACCACTCATTCCATCCACCCCACCACCACTGCTGCCACTGATCCCATCCCCCCCCTCCACTGCTGCCACTCACGCCATCCCTTCACCACTGCCACTCATTCCATCCCACCACAGCTGCCACTCATCCCATCACCCTCACTACTGCTGCCACCTATCCCATCACCACTGCCACTCATCCCATCACCACTGCCACTCATCCCACCACAGCTGCCGCTCATCCTATCACCCCCACCACAGCTGCCGCTCATCCCATCACCCCCACCACAGCTGCCACTCATCCCATCGCCCCCACCACAGCTGCCACTCATCCCATCACCCCCACTACTGCTGCCACTCATCCCATCACCCCCACTACTTCTGCCATTTATCCCATCCCACCACCACCACCACTGATCCCATTCCACCACCAACACTGCCACTCATCCCATCCCCCCACCACTACCACTCATCCCATCTACCCCACCACCACTGCTGCCACTGATCCCATTCCCCCCACCACTGCTGCCCACTTATGCCATCCCATCACCACTGCCACTCATCCCATCCCACCATAGCTGCCACTCATCCCATCACCCTCACTACTGCTGCCACTCATCCCATCACCACTGCCACTCATCCCATCACTACTGCCACTCATCCCATCCCACCACTACTGCTGCCGCTCATCCCATCACCCCCACCACATCTGCCGCACATCCCATCACCCCCACCACAGCTGCCACTCATCCCATCACCCCCACCACATCTGCCGCTCATCCCATCACCCCCACCACAGCTGCCACTCATCCCATCACCCCCACTACTGCTGCCACTCATCCCATCACCCCCACTACTGCTGACACTTATCCCATCCCACCACCACTGCCACTGATCCCATCCCACCACCAATGCTGTCACTCACCCCCCCCCCCCCACCACTACCACTCATTCCATCCACCCCACCACCACTGCTGCCACTGATCCCATCCCCCCCCCCTCCACTGCTGCCACTCACGCCATCCCTTCACCACTGCCACTCATTCCATCCCACCACAGCTGCCACTCATCCCATCACCCTCACTACTGCTGCCACCTATCCCATCACCACTGCCACTCATCCCATCCCACCACAGCTGCCACTCATCCCATCCACCCCACCACCACTGCTGCCACTGATCCCATTCCCCCCCCTCCACTGCTGCCACTCATGCCATCCCTTCACCACTGCCACTCATCCCATCCCACCATAGCTGCCACTCATCCCATCACCCTCACTACTGCTGCCACTCATCCCATCACCACTGCCACTCATCCCATCACTACTGCCACTCATCCCATCCCACCACTACTGCTGCCGCTCATCCCATCACCCCCACCACAGCTGCCACTCATCCCATCACCCCCACCACATCTGCCGCTCATCCCATCACCCCCACCACAGCTGCCACTCATCCCATCACCCCCACTACTGCTGCCACTCATCCCATCACCCCCACTACTGCTGACACTTATCCCATCCCACCACCACTGCCACTGATCCCATCCCACCACCAATGCTGTCACTCACCCCCCCCCCCACCACTACCACTCATTCCATCCACCCCACCACCACTGCTGCCACTGATCCCATCCCCCCCCCTCCACTGCTGCCACTCACGCCATCCCTTCACCACTGCCACTCATTCCATCCCACCACAGCTGCCACTCATCCCATCACCCTCACTACTGCTGCCACCTATCCCATCACCACTGCCACTCATCCCATCCCACCACAGCTGCCACTCATCCCATCCACCCCACCACCACTGCTGCCACTGATCCCATTCCCCCCCCTCCACTGCTGCCACTCATGCCATCCCTTCACCACTGCCACTCATCCCATCCCACCATAGCTGCCACTCATCCCATCACCCTCACTACTGCTGCCACTCATCCCATCACCACTGCCACTCATCCCATCACTACTGCCACTCATCCCATCCCACCACTACTGCTGCCGCTCATCCCATCACCCCCACCACATCTGCCGCTCATCCCATCACCCCCACCACAGCTGCCACTCATTCCATCACCCCAATACTGCTGCCACTCATCCCATCACCCCCACTACTGCTGCCACTCATCCCATCACCCCCACTACTGCTGACACTTATCCCATCCCACCACCACTGCCACTGATCCCATCCCACCACCAATGCTGTCACTCACCCCCCCCCCCACCACTACCACCAACACTGCCACTCATCCCATCCCCCCACCACTACCACTCATTCCATCCACCCCACCACCACTGCTGCCACTGATCCCATTCCCCCCCCCTCCGACTGCTGCCACTCATGCCATCCCTTCACCACTGCCACTCATTCCATCCCACCACAGCTGCCACTCATCCCATCACCCTCACTACTGCTGCCACCTATCCCATCACCACTGCCACTCATCCCATCCCACCACAGCTGCCACTCATTCCATCACCCCCACTACTGCTGCCACTTATCCCATTACCACTGCCACTAATCCCATCCCACCAGCTGCCACATATCCCATCACCCCCACTACTGCTGCCACTTATCCCACCACAGCGGCCACTCATCGCACCCCCCCACCACTGCTGCCATTTATCCCATTCCCCCACCACTAACACCACTGTCACTTATTCAATCCCCCCCACACCACAACCACCGCTGCCACTGATCTCATCCCCCCTACCACCGCTGCCACTCACCCCACCACCTCTGCCACTCATCCCATTCCATCCCTCATCACTATCACCACCACTGCGATTCATTCCAACCCCATGCTCCTGGGGGCCCATGCCTCACCATGTACACCTGGATAGGAGGGGCGGCATATAGAGGAACCAATCCCCTCTCTGCTGCAGGAAGAAAACGGAGGGGGATCAGTTCCTCTATACGCCACCCCTCCTATCCAGGTGTACAGTGGTGATGCATGGGACTGGGTCGCCCCAAGGGTCAAGGGGGCCCTTCATGGTTCCTTGCACCGGGGCCCTGAAGGTTCTAGTTACACCTCTGCATGAAGGTAAAAAAATCTTTTGATCTTTTAGAAGCACTTTATCTCAAAAAAGTCCCTTCAGTTAGTCTTAGCAGCCTCAAAATCTTCAAATTTATTGTATTTTTTTTTCTGCTGCTGTGATCTGTCTTCCTGTTAGAGGATGACTACGTTCCTTCTCCATGGTCCCAGTGTATGTAGAATATAGCCACCCTCTTTTGTTTGCTTATGAAACTGTGGTGCAAAGTTGATGAGCAGAACTTGGCCAACGCCAATCCTTGTTTTCTCTCTTGTTTTCTTTTCTCCTACCGTAAATATGTCATCGAGATAAAACCAATAGTTTGGGGCTTGTAAATCCTATTAACGTTGTGCAGAATTTCTGTATCAATTAATTATACTGTGTTGGCCGTGAGACCCATGGAAATCGATGACTGTCTAAGGCAAGCAGAGCTTAATCTCAATTAGTCCTCCTAGGTTTTAGCCAGTTGACTGTCAGCCCTCTAATTGGAGTTTGTGCTGCCCAAGGCACACCATTATCTTTTTGGTTTTTAAAGGAATCGCCCCAAATGATAATATTAGTACCAAAAAGAGCTAAAAGGTGCACAGGCTCTAAAGCAGATATCAGTATGTCACTAATCTGAACCATATAGGTAGCCATATGGGGGACCTGCAATGAGTTTGCAATGTTTTTTATGATAGCTGAATGTATTCTGAGCCAGTTGTAGCCAAGTCACATACCATTTGTCTGCTATTGATGAATATTGTTTGTGATAGCATGGGCCTGTGACAGGTCCTCTTTACAGAAAGATTGGAGATCGTTTAGACCTAATATCTCTTCTTTGCCTTCTAAAAGCATATGACTAACCCTTTCCAAAAAACGGCTATAGCATGGCTCTCCAGTTCTGGGAGGCGTCAATGGACATCCTCCTACATGCATGCCTCCCGTTCACCGCTTGGGGTGCGCTCTGTGACCGCTGTGTTCTTTGGACACAGCTGATCACGGTAAAGAGCCAATCACAGAGGCCCTTTACCATGTGATCAGTTGTGTCCAATCACAGCTGGTCACATGTAAACAGACTTGCCGGTTGTCGGCATTCCTTTCCTCACACTGTGTCTGTGTGAGGAAAGGAGAGCCGATAACTGGCAAGTCTGACAGGGCACAGTGTGTACATTGTTTACACTGATCTTCAGGGCAGCCCCATCAGTGCCAATCAGTGCAGGCTATCATTGCCCATCAGTGCCACCTAACAGTACCCATTAGTGACTCCTCATCAGTGTAGCCTTATCAGTGCCTTCTTATAAGTACCCATCAGTGCAGCTTTTCAGTGCACATCGGTGCTGCCTCATCAGTGCCCATCAGTGCAACTTCATCATTGCACATCAGTGCTGCACCATCAGTGCCACCTCATCAGTGCCCATCAGTACAGCCTCATCAGTGTAGCTTCATCAGTACCCATTAGTGCAGCTTATCAGTGCAGCCCCATCAGTGCCCATCTGTTGCGCCTCATTAGTGCCCATCAACGCAGCTTCATCATTGTGCAGACTCATCAGTGCAGCCTCATTAGCACCCATCAGTGAAGATGAAAGATTACTTATTTGCAAAACTTTGTAAAAGAAATTAAGAAATTAAACTTTTTTTTTTTCAAAAGTTTTGGTCTTTTTTTTTTTTTGTGTTTTGTTTAGAAAAAAAAAAAAAAAAAAAACCTTAGCGACGATGATTAAATACCACCAAAAAAAGCTCTATCTGTCTCAAAATAATGATAAAAATGTTATATGTGTACAGTGTTGCATGACCACGCAATTGTCATTCAAAGTGTGACAGCGCCGAAGGTTAAAAATTGGCTTGGGCAGGAAGGGGGTGAATATGTCCGGTACTGAAGCGGTTAAACTGAGATCGGTTTGATTAAGATGCTTGTACAAGCCAGTTACTGTTTGGAAACAACAAACTGAAACCAGAAGTGACGAAATCCCATAATGACAAAAACATTAGGCTGGGTTCACATACAGTATCTGCGGGTCAGGTTTCGTACAGAGTCCAGTAAGGTTTCCATTCAGTTGGTTGCCGCGCAAACTAAAAAAGGGTTCTGTGCTTTTTTCAGTCCGGTTCAGGTGCGATTTTAAATTTGCACCTGAATAGGACTGAAAAGGCACAGAACGCTTTTTTAGTTTGAACGGCAACCGACCCACGTATGTGTGAACCGGCTCAATTGAAAGCCGGTCTGGTTCACATGTTATGTGAATCTGATGCAGTTCAAAACGAATCCAATGTGCATATATAGATGTAGCACCCTACAGGTAGGTGCTAGGTAAAAGTATAGTGGGCCTTGGCTGTCTAACAGCAGGGCCATGATATCAGCTGGACTGTCATGTCTCCCAGGTGTGTCCGGTGAGAGGGGAGTCTCCCCACTGGCTCTGTGAAAGGATTCTCGTTGGGCAGTGGAGGAAATCCAATCAGTGGCCCATTCGGGCTTGTATCTACCCCAGAAGGCAGATTCTGCCGCAGAGGATTCTGGGAGGGGGTATAAGTCTGAGGGGAGCGCTTGATGCAGCATGGTGGGAAGCAGAGTCCCATGAGGGAGAGTACAGCTGTCTCCACTCCTGTCAGAAGGATTGGGTGTCTTGGGTGGCTGCCTGAATATCCAGAAGGGAGAGCTGAGCTGCAGAGAGGATCTGGTGTGCCGAGGACCAGAGAAGGAGGGGTTCAGTTCCAGGAAAGCCTTCCAAGGTCATTAGTACTGTAAACTGCCCCTGGGGGTCTGCCTAGTGTAGAGGGGACCACTCTGGTGAAGGTCCCAGGGATCCTGGAGCCTGCAAGTGTCAAGGGGGTTGCCTAGTGAAAGAACCCGGAAGTGTCAAGGGGGTTGCCTAGTGAAAGGACCCTGGAAGTGTAGAGGGGGCACCAGTGGTTGGACCCTGAAGAGTCAAGTGTGCAGTGTTAAGAGTTGCAGCAGTACAAGCAGTTACAAGGAGCTACCTCAGTCAGTGGAGGGCTGGAGGGAGTCATACACAGGACTTTTGAGCTATACAGAGTGTCAAGAGTCGATGATCATTACAGTCCTGGATCTTCTGAGTTAACCAAGGGTGTTAATCGAAGGTCTAGCACAAGTTCAAGCGCCAGGAAGCGTTGGTCGGCATTCAGCCAGCGTCAGAACAGCGCCAATGGGCATTTTTCTGTACAGTGTCCCAGTTAAACCTAGTTAAACCAGAGGAGTATCCCACTCATTCCCTTCTCCCATCCCCATTATAAAATAAACAACACAAACCAAAGATGCCGGAATGGTCATTGTCTCAGTTCTCACACTTGGGTTTTCAACTTAAATGTGTTGGAAGTGTTTCCGGTAACAATGGCAGGCCCACATCAGGCCCAATGCCTGGAAATATTGCTACATATATATTACATTTTTGTTGTTCGGTTTAATACTAGAGTTGAGCGGACACCTGGATGTCCGTGTTCGGCGGGTTCGGCGGAACTTGAAAAAAAAGTCAGTGTCCGTGTCCCGGACTTTTTCCGAACTTTACCCGGACACCGGTCAATTGAAGTCAATGGGGACCCGAACTTTCAGGCACTAAAATGGCTCTAAAACACCAATGGAAAGGGCTAGAGTGCTGCAAATGGCAGCAAAACGTAGTTAAGAGCATGGCAAGTGCTCTGCAAACAAATGTGGATAGGGAAATAACTTAAAACAAAAAAAAACAGAAAAATAAAAAAAAATTCTTCATCTGTGAAGGACGAGGCCCATATGGAGTAGGAGGGAGGTTGAGGTGGTGGATGTGGCGGTGTAGTTCAGATAATACACTGGCTGCAGGGCACGCCAGCACCTCCAAGGCGTAAAGGGCAAGCTCAGGCCATGTGCCCAACTTGGAGACCCAGAAGTTGAAGGGGGCAGACCCGTCATTCACTACATGTAGGCGTGTGCACACATACTGCTCCACCATGTTGGTGAAATGCTGCCTCCTGCTAAGACGTTCATATGAGCTGCTGGTGCTGCTGTTTGTTGTGGCGTGCTGACAAAGCTTTTCCACATTTCGGCCATGCTAACCCTGCCTTCTGAGGTGCTGGCGGTGCCCTGGTTGCGTTGGCAACCTCTTCCTCCTCCTCCTCTGCCTTGGCCTTGTGCTTCCACTGTGGCCCCGCTGTCAGGTGGGAATGCCAGCAGCATCGCTTCTACCAGCATGCGCTTGTACTCGCGCATCTTGCGATCGCGCTCCAGTGAGTGAATTAAGGACGGTACGTTGTCCTTGTAGCGGGGATCCAGCAGCGTGGCCACCCAGTAATCAGCACAAGTTAGAATGTGGGCAACTCAGCGGTCGTTGTGGAGACACTGCAGCATGAAATCGCTCATGTGTGCCAGGCTGCGAAAGGCTATCCTCTGTGGGAGGTGTATCGTCTGTGTTCTGTATCCCCCCCAGCCACGCACCAGTGATGGCCATGAGCTGGCCAGGGTGCCACCCTGCTGTGAACATGGTTCCATCTTCTCCTCCATCTCCTCCTCCTCATCCTCCAGAACTGTGCCCCTGCTGGACAATTGTGTCCCTGGCGTTTGTGGGTGCAGTAACCCACCCTCGGAGCCACTTGCGAATGACTGCCCTGAAAGCCTTGGAAATGTTACCTCTTCATCCTCCTCCTCCTCCTCATCCTGTGCCACATCCTCTTCCATCATTGCCCGAATCGTTTTTTGAAGGAGGCATAGAAGTGGGATAGTTAAGCTGACAACGGCGTCATCGGCACTGGCCATGTTGGTGGAGTACTTAAAACAGCGCAACAAGGCACACAGGTCTCGCATGGAGGCCCAGTTATTGGTGGTGAAGTGGTGCTGTTCCGCAGAGCGACTCACGCGTGCGTGCTGCAGCTGAAACTCCACTATGGCCTGCTGCTGCTCGCACAGTCTTTCCAGCATGTGCAAGGTGGAGTTCCACCTTGTGGGCACGTCACATATGAGGCGGTGAGCGGGAAGGCCGAAGTTACGCTGCAGCGCTGACAGGCGAGCAGCAGCAGGGTGAGAACGCCAAAAGTGCCCACAGACGGCCCGCACTTTCTGCAGCAGCTCTGACATATCCGGGTAATTTTTAAGGAACCTCTGCACCACCAAATTCAGCACATGCGCCAGGCAAGGGATGTGCGTCAAACCGGCTAGGCCCAGAGCTGCTATGAGATTTCGCCCGTTATCGCACACCACCAGGCCGGGCTTGAGGCTCGCTGGCAGCAACCACTCATTTGTCTGCTGTTCCATGCTCCTCCACAACTCCTGCGTGGTGTGTGGTTTTTGCCCCAAACAGGCAAGTTTTAAAACTGCCTGCTGTCGTTTACCCCTGGCTGTGCTGAAGTTGGTGGTGAAGGTGTTACGCTGACCGGATGAGGAGGCGGTAGAGGATGAGGAAGCGGAGTAGGAGGAGTTAGGAACAGGAGGCAAACTGAAGCACCCTGCAATCCTCGGTGGTGGAAGGACATGCGCCAAATTGCTATCCGCCTCAGGCCCATCCGCCACTGCATTTACCCAGTGTGCCGTTAGGGAGATATAACGCCCCTGACCGTGCTTACTGGTCCACGTATCGGTAGTTAGGTGGACCTTGGCACAGATGGCGTTGCGCAGTGCACACCTGATTTTTTCCCCCACTTGGTTGTGCAGGGAAGGGATGGCTTGCCTGGAAAAGTAGTGGCGGCTGGGCACGACGTACTGTGGGACAGCCACCGACATAAGGCTTTTAAAACTGTGCGTCTCCACCAGACGGAATGACAGCATTTCAAAGGCCAAGAATTTTGAAATGCTGGCATTCAGGGCCAGGGATCGCGGGCGGGTAGGGGGGTACTTCCTCTTCCTCTGAAGTGTTTGGGAGATGGAAAGCTGAACGCTTCCACGGAACATGGTGGAGATGGTTGGTGACCCAGGTGGTGGTGTTGCTGACAGATCGTCTGTTTGCGGGGTGGCAGGTGCCGGTATGACTACAGAGGTGGATGGAGAGGCCGAGACTGCAGCAGAAGAGGAAGCAGGAGGAGCCAGAGACCTTTCTTGGTTTTGAAGGTGTCTACTCCACTGCAGCTCGTGCTTTGCACTTAGATGCCTGATCATGCAGGTTGTGCTCAGGTTGAGAAGGTTTATGCCTCGCTTCAGGCTCTGATTGCACAGGGTGCAAACCACTCGTGTCCTGTCATCAGCACATTTCTGAAGAACTTCCACGCTAGAGAACTCCTTTGAGCTGGCTTTGGTGCGCTCGGTCCCTTGCTGCGTTGGGCAGTAGCAGGAGTAGTGTCTAGGGCACGGCCGCTCCGCTTCTGCACCCTGCTCCCTCTTCTGCTGTGCTGGTGGCTCTGTGCAACCACCGCCTCTTCCTCCAAACTACTCAGGTCACCTGCATGACCTTCATTCCATGTGGGGTCGAGGACCTCATCGTCCTCCACATCATCTTCCACCCAGTCTTCACCCCTGCCCTCCTTGTCGGTCTCCACAATTCTGAGTGCCGCAGCAGTTGGCACCTGCGTTTCGTCATCATCGGAGACGTGCTGCGATGGTCCTTCCATGTACTCATCTTGAGAAATAAGTGGTTGGGCATCACTGCACTCAATCTCTTCCACTTCTGGGGCAGGGCTAGGTGGATGGCCCTGGGAAACCCTGCTGACAGAGTCATCAAAAAGAAGAAGAGACTGCTGCATGACTTGGGGCTCAGACTGCTTGCCTGATTTGCAAGGGGGTGAGGTGAAAGACGGTTGGACATTGGCTGCAGGTGCCAACTCTGACCTTTCTGCAGTAGACTGGGTGGGAGACAATGTGAAGGAACTGGAGGTACTGTCAGCAACCCAATCTACTATCGCCTGTACTTCTTCTGGCCTCATCACTTCTAGAGGCGCATGATGCCCTACCAAATACTGCTGCAGGTTCTGTCGCCTACTCACACTTGAGGAAGGTGTTCCACTGTGCGTGTAGCTGGCACAGATCGACCACGTCCTCTCCTTGCAACAGGAGCTCTACCAGCAGCACCACGACCCAGGCCACGGCCCCTATTTGACGGTCTCCTCATATTTCTGTAATTTATGATCTTGCCCTAGAAAGGTGTTTATTGAATAGCGGAACAAAACAACAACAGTATCGCACGGGTGTATCTCACAGTCAAATATGCAAACTTTGCCACAATTTAATTTTTTTTTTACCCCAAAAGGGTGTTTATTAAATAGCGGAATAGAAAAACAGTATACAAATACAACGGGTGTATCTCACAGTCAAATATGCAAAGTATGACGCAAATTTAATTTTTTTTCACCCCAAAAGGGTGTATATTGAATAGTGGAATAGAAAAAAGGATATAAAACGGTGTATCTCACACGTACAAACACAGACTAGGCCCCGATTACAATTTTTTGTACCCGAAAGGGAGGATGAGGAAGAGGAGTAGGAGTAGTTCGGAACAGGAGGCAAACTGAAGCACCCTGCAATCCTTGGCGGTGGAAGGAGATGCGCCAAACAAATTTAAAAAGGTGCATCTCACATGTACCGATACAGACTATGCCGTAATTTAATTTTTTACACTCCAGAAGGGTGTATATTGAATAGTGGAATCGAAAAAAGGATATAAAACGGTGTATCTCACACGTACAAACACAGACTAGGCCCGATTACAATTTTTTGTACCCTAAAGGCAGGATGAGGAGTAGGAGGAGTTCGGAACAGGAGGCAAACTGAAGCACCCTGCAATCCTCGGCGGTGGAAGATGCGCCCCAAAAGATTGGAAGGTGTATCTCACACGTACCGATACAGACTATGCCGCAATTTAATTCTTTTTACCCCAAAGGGTGTAGATTGAATAGCGGAATAGAAAATATGATATCAAAAGGTGTATCTATCTCACACGTACAGACCCAGACTAGGCCCTGATTACTATTTTTTGTACCCCAAAGGCAGGATGAGGAGTAGGAGGAGTTCGGAACAGGCAGGAGGCAAACTGAAACACCCTGCAATCCTCGGCGGTGTAAGATGCGCCCCAAAAATTGGAAAGGTGTATCTCACACGTACCGATACAGACTATCCCGCAATTTTATTCTTTTTACCCCAAGGGTGTAGATTGAATAGCGGAATAGAAAATATGATATAAAATTGGTGATTTTTCAATAGCACATGTGAACACAGCAGTGTCTTATGTCAGGCAGCTCTGCTGCAGGCTATGAAGTTAAGTTTGTAATTTTTAAATAGATTCGTACAGACTATGCCACAATTTAATTTTTTTAACCCAAAAGGGTGTATATTGAATAGTGGAATAGAAAAAAGTGTATAAAATTTAAAATCACTCAATAGCACATGTGAACACAGCAGTGTCTTATCACAGTCAGCACTGAAGCAAAAACGCTGCACGCAACTGACTGATAAAAATAGATTTTTTTCTCCCTCCTCCGCCTCAGCGGGCTTAACTGAGGGCAAAAAGATTGTGTTCACTGCACCAACCCCCACACAGCAAAATCGATGTAGAACACTGACCCTGCCTAAATCTCCAGCCCGCCCTAAAATGCTCTAATAACTCTCCCTGCCTGCACTCCGACCTGACCCTGCATTCTTTTTGGACAAAATTTTTCACAGAATCACTGTCTTTCCCTAATCAGCAGCCAGCACGTATGATGTGTGCTCTGTCCCTAAACTACAGCAGAATGACGCAGCGCGCTGGGGCTCTCGAACTTATAAAAACATGGTCACATGCTTTAGATGGCCAATCACAGCTACTAATACATTAGTAGGCATGGCTGGGATGGCTTAAGGCACACCAGTTAAACACTTGTTGATTGGCTGTTGAAAGCCCACCATTAAAAGCGCGCCATTACATACAAAACAGCAAATAAAATGACCGAACACGGATTTTAAACCCGAACATACAGTAAAGTTTTCGGGTCCGTGTTCGGGTAACAAAAATCCAATTATTCGGTACGAACACGAATAATACAGTCCGTGTTCGCTCAACACTATTTAATACCGCTTTAAACAAACTTAGACATATTTAAAATTGCCAGTAATAGCTTTCAACCTGCACAAAAATAATAAATGCATCTTTCTCCCAAAACTGAATTCTAAGTGTCGTTTTAAGATCCTTTTCCCAAGGAAATAAGACCTGTTGGGACTGGTGAATATTAGAATTTATTACTTACCTCTGACATCAGTGTGTCAAGCTATTTGCCAAATGTGGAATGCAGCAATTGAACTTGATCTTATGGGACGGTGAGGGTTCAAGCCGACCTCACTTTGGTCTCAGATGTCTGCTCCTCACAACCCTTACAAAAGGGACTCTTTGTTGATGAATAGCATGGGTAAGGAAAGGATTAATTTACTTTTAACTTTTGCTTTGGTTCTGTTCAGTGCTGGGACAAGGTCATCCAGCGACCCAGGGTGAAGATGGCGAAAAGCACCTCTTTTTTCATCAGGTGTCCCCTGTAGAGTCACACTTTACATCATGGCTGTCCCCAATAAAGACCCCCCTTTACATTAGGTGTTGCCAGTAGAGTCCCTCTTTAGATCAGGTTCCCCCAGTATAGTCCTCCTTTGCATCAGGTGTCCCCAGCAGAGTCCTCCTTAACATCAGGTGTCCCCCAACACAGTCCCCCTTTACATCAGGTGTTCCCATGCCCCTCCCCCCTTGTACTGGGAGACCGATATTCATAGTGACTCCTTCCTCTCTCAAGCCATGTGATAAGTCAAGTCACATGATGAGGAAACATAGGTGTGCCTGGGCACACCCTAATCACTATGTGCAGTGCCAATTCCTCCTACTGCCCAGGCTTCTCCCCCCCCCCCCCCATTGTTGGCCCTGTAGTGCTCCTGGCTTCCCTCCTCTCCACCGCAGCAAGGGATGTTTTAGGATGGAGAGCGGGGGAAGGGGCTAGTAAATATGTCATTTACCAGACCCTTCCTTTTCTGAATAAACACACTCACTCACTGTGTCCATTCATAACTTAAGCATAGTATACTGTGTTTACTATTCTTCAGTTTGTGAATGAACAGGAAGACGCTCAGCATAGAGCACTTCCCAATAATTTCCTGTCCAGTATAGCTGAGGCTGCAGAGAAAGGCATGTGCATTTGAGCTTTGAGGTGCACACCCTAATGTAATAGGCTGCACAAACCAATGCGAGGAAGAGAGGAAGAAGGCTAAGGACAGTTCTGTCCACCCCATGCAGGCTAGATGGAGGAGAAAGCTGAATCCTCCCTCCAGCTGCAGCTATCTGCTGCTGCTCATTCTGACAGGAGTGACACTGCAGTCTGCAGTCACTCTTGTCAGTAAGGAGCCATTGAGCAGCGCCCCCCCCCCCCCCTCAACACAGCGTCCAGGGCAGGTTCCCGTTCGACCCCCCAGTCCCAGCCCTGGTTTTGTTACACATGTATTGTACCACCACCTCCAAACCTAAGCACTATTTTGCACAGCTGAGCTGCAGTTTTACTAGCCCCTGGTTGCCCACCCAAATGATAACATTACAGCTGGACAGGGCTTTACTATTGTGATATTTTTACTACAAAATCCTCTTTGAGATTGCAGTGCTACCCTCACATGAGCCGCTGGTATTCTTGAGCCCTTTGCTCTCTCTAGCCCTAGGCAGGACTTTAGCTTCGCCGACACTACCAGAAAACCCTGTCTGCCCACACTGCCCTTTATAAAGACAGGCAGACTGTATTGGCAGATTAAAAGCTAACAGAGCAGATTAATACATCAATATCAATGTACATAAACTTTAATTACATTTATTTGCTAATTCCCTCTAGCATTCTCCAGAATTGTTACATTGTATCTCTTGTTAAATAGATGTATGTAATTCCTATGCTTCTCAGCTCCATCTAGTGGCCATACTGTTGTTTATAATGGGCAATAGTAAACAAAATAATAATTTCTTCATATGAGAAAATAACCTAAAGAACGTCCTTTTTTTATGATGAGAAAGAATGTTCTCATCAATATTTTTATGAACGATTGAGTGCAAATCTAGCTGTCTAGAGCCAGCTTTAGCCTACTGTTCTAAAGATGATGTTACAGAAGGTCCAACCTAAAGGTTAAATTGGAAACTCCAGTCTCTTCCTGTACTTTTAGCTCAGTGTAACCCCCAGTATTAATAGAGACAGGCACCAGTCTGGTAGGGTTAGACCATGATCCATACATGATACTAGAACAGCTTCTCTATATTTGGAGACAGACGCATTCCGAACAGCTTGACCGATGACATCTCTGACACGTCCACCTGTCTCTGCAGCCAATCCAGACCTCTCCAATATATAGTACATCCAAACAAAGCCACAGTTTCCACCATACAAACCTGCTACATATTGGAAGCACATCTTGCATAATGGTTGACATATGTACATTATACAGTACTGTAGATATAGCAGCTCTGCTTAAAATTGAACTCCAGGCGCAAATACTTGAATTTAATCAGCTCCAGTCTGGGCCAATTCTGACATTTCTCTCAAACATGTAAAATTCTGCATTTTTCTTGTTAGAAAATTACATAGAACCCCCAAACATTATATATATTTTTTTTAACCACTTGAAGACCAAGCCTTTTCGGGCACTTTTTGTTTATAAGTTTGAATCAGTTACTTAAAACCTCCAAACATTTTATGTATGTATGTATGTGTGTGTGTGTGTGTGTGTATATATATATATATATATATATATATATATATATAGCCGAGACCTAAGGAAGAAAATGGCAATTGTTGCAATTTTTTATGTCACACAGTATTTGCGCAATTTTTTTGGAAATCGTACATTTTAATAAATTTAAAAATATACAGTATATCAATTTTTTTTTGTATAATATGAAGGATGATGTTATGATGAGTAAATACTATAGATACCTAACGTCACACTTTAAAATTGCGCATGCTCATGGAATGGAAACAAAGTACGGTACCCTTTTTTTTTTTTTATTCCTTTTATTCCTATTACATCCCTTGTAATAGAAATAAGGATGACAGGTCCCCTTTATGGAGAGATCTGGGGTCAAAAAGACTCCAAATCTCTCCTATACCTTTAAAAGCAAAAGATAAAAAATGTTATCTTTTAGCTTTAAAAAAAAAAAATTGTTTAATTCCACCCTGGACCGAAAGTGACGTCATGACATCACTCCGATCCTCCAAGGCCATAGAGCCGATCAAGAATGATACAGTCATCTGGCCTACTTTAGCAGATCTTCCAACCCTGGGTACCTATTTAAGAAACACTGCACTACCAAATTGAGGATATGTGCTGGGTATGGCACATGTATCAACTTTTCCTGTCTAAGGGCAGACAGGAGGTTTGTGTCATTATCGCACACCACCATTCCTGGCTCCAGCTGGTGTGGCGTGACCCACTTCTGAGCATACCCCTGCAGAGCTGCAAGAATCTCTGCTCTGTGTGTCTCCTGTCCCCTAGACAGACCAGCTGAAGCACTGCATGGCATCTTTCAGCCTGACTCATTGAATAGCCCCTTGAATACTTAGGGGGTACTTGTGGTTTATGGGACAATTCAGCAGAGGAGGGCATGGAGGAGGAGGGGGTGGAGCTGACAAGTCTCGTATCATCACCACTAGCTGTATATAGACATGGCGGCACAACAAGCTGCAGAACTGAGCCCTGTCCTGCATCCCTCCAAGTTGCAAGCAGAGTTACCCAGTGTGCTGTGAATGAAATACAGTGTTCCCTGACCATGCTTGCTGAACCACGTGTCAGCAGTAACATGGACCTTGAGACTGACTGCCTTGCCCAACAATGCCACAACATTGCCTTCCACGTGATGGTAGAGAGCTGGAATGGCCTTACATGAAAAGAACTAGCGACTGGGAGCCTGACATTGTGGTACAGCACATTCTGTAAATTCACCGAAGGGGGCAGAATTCACCAGAAAGAAAGGCAGGAGTTGTAAAGCCAGCAGCTTTGATGAGCTTGAATTTAGATGCTGGGCATGTGGGTGGCAGTCACTGTATTTTCTTTTTCGATGGGGCAGAGGAATTTGCCTGCTATAGTCTACAGCTAGGGGTGTGCTTCTGGCAGAAGTGTTGCAAAGATCTGAGACACCTGCACTATACCATCATCCTTCTTGTTGGAGGCTGCTGAGAGTTTGAGGTATTGTGGGGTAGACCGGAAAGATGAGGAGAAGCAGAATTGCATCTCATTTGTGTGGCTTTCAGGTGCTCTTGCCAATGGGCTGAGTGGTGGGAGGTTAAATATCTTTTCAAGCATGTGGTACCCAAATGGCTGGTGTTTTTGCCACGCTTGATGTGCTTGAAGCAAAGATTGCAAATTGCAACAGTTCGATCGGCTGCACATGTGCTAAAAAAGGCCCATGCATATTTACAAAAAAGCGCACACATGCAAAAGCAATGACTATCAAATATAAAGGCAATCAATGAATAAATAAAAATGGGGATTTAGTCCCACCATATGGCCATATCGTGCTCAAGCCCACCACTACGTCAAAGTACCCCATTATCAGTGGGTCCTACACTATCCATATAAAAAAGGATGAATCCAACTTCTCAAACCCTTGGAGCTACTTACTCCTAACTGGGAGAGATGTGCGACTGCACTATGAGGAACTCATCCAATATCTGCTAGTCAATGGACACTAATGGAGTACAGGTGTGGGAGGGTGGGGTGCTCACCTCAGTCTGGTCAGACCGAATACATTACAAACAAAAAAGAGGTTGGGGGAGCAAACCCTGAACATGCATTTCTAAAGCTGGTGCAGCTATAGACCAAGAGACATGCATATTTACAAAAAAGCGCACACATGCAAAAGAAATGACTATCAAATATAAAGGCAATCAATGAATAAATAAAAATGGGGATTTAGTCCCACCATATGGCCATATCGTGCTCAAGCCCACCACTACGTCAAAGTACCCCATTATCAGTGGGTCCTACACTATCCATATAAAAAAGGATGAATCCAACTTCTCAAACCCTTGGAGCTACTTACTCCCAACTGGGAGATATGCGACTGCACTATGAGGAGTATGAGCCATATGGTGGGACTAAATCCCCATTTTTATTTATTCATTGATTGCCTTTATATTTGATAGTCATTTCTTTTGCATGTGTGCACTTTTTTGTAAATATGCATGTCTCTTGGTCTATAGCTGCACCAGCTTTAGAAATGCATGTTCAGGGTGTGCTCCCCCAACCTCTTTTTTGTTTCTAAAAAAGGCCCAGACAGCTGAGCTGTGGGAAGTTGGCCGGAAGATAACAGCTCCACAATGTAATAGAGTAGAGTGGCTACTCTCTACTCTTCCATCATGGCTGACTCTTTGGGGTTGTGCCTCTTCTTCACTTTCCTCCTCTGCTTTATCCGGCACCTAAGTTGCATCTGAGATCATCATCCCCTCCAGCCTCATTATCACTGGGGACAACTTGGCGAAACTCTGCAGCTGGGGGAACATGACTACCAATTTGTTTTTTACCAGTGTTCTCCCCTCTCTGTAGGGTCATGTTCCTACCTTCTTCAACCTCAACCAACATCTGAATCCAATAATGGCTGTGCATCGTCAAGGAGCAACTGGCCAACACTGTGTTCAAATAATTCAGACTCTTCATGCCTGATGTTGGGGCTATGACAGGAGTAGCTGTGGACAAGGAAGCAGAATAAGCCACTCTGGCAGCTGCAGTGGACTGTGCACTAGTCTGACTAGTCTCTGCTTGGGTGACGAAGGATGAGGAGGGTGGTTTAGTAAGCCAACCTACAACCTCCTCTGCATGCTGTGGCTACATTGCATGGGCAACATCACTAAACAGAAGAAATTATGCCTTGCCTGAGGATGGACCATGTCCACCTCTGCCTGTGGACACATACATGTAGGCGCTTATTAACAAAATGTAATAAAGATGTGGAAATGTGTACATGGATGCACTTTAATCAATGGAAAGTGATGGTTTGCACACTTTAACTTAAAGTGGAGTTCCGGGCACAAAATCGGTATTTTTTTTTTTTGTGCCCCTCCGCTAGCTACACATAACCTGAAAAGGAATTGGATAGTTATTTTTTTTTTTTTTTTGTACACTCACCTTGTAATCGAAGATCGTAAATACTCACCTCAGGGTACTTCCTCCTCCAGCGCCGAGGCTCACCCCATCACTTCCTGCCTCGCGATGATTCCTGGGAGCTGAACGTCATCGCTCCCAGGAATCAATGCGACGGCACCGGCCCCGCACGTCACTTCCGGGCGACGCCGCACTGGAAGTGACGAGAGGGGCCGGTGCGGCGCATTCTGGGAGAAGAAGACGCGGAAGAAGACACCGAAGAGGACCGCGCCGGCTTCAGCTGCCCACAAGAGAGATGGAAACGCTGTGGAAGAAATTTTCAAAGTAAGTATTTCTTCTTGCAGGTAAGTGCGAACCGGGACAGATCAGAGGCTAGCCATTGTGGAATGTGCTAGCCCTGACTGTCCCGGGGGTATGTTCATCAAAAAATGAGATCTGTGCCCGGAACTCCGCTTTAAGCACTCACTACACAGACATACTCCACTGACACACTACAATATATTGTAGTAAGACTGCACTGACACACTGCAGTACACTGTGTAAACATGCACTAATGCACTGGAATAGACTGCGCTAAATGTGCACCTATGCACTGAAATATACTGATTTAAATGTGCGGTAAAGCAGTAGATCCACACTAAAGTGACACTAAAGTAAAAATGAACGGTCGCACTACACTCACACTAGATACACACTATACTGATCTTCTACGCTGACAACAGAATCACAACATCACACATTAGCACACTAACTCTCTAGTAGCACAGAATAGAGCCCCGTTCTACCTCTCTTTATGCCAATATCACACTGCAAATGTCCACAATGGGAAGAATATTGTGGGGTGGGACTAAGAGCAATGACCCATGATTGGATAGAGTCATCATCACAGTGTCCAATCATGGCTCTTACAGTGCTATGTGCCCTGGATGAGCAAAGCTTTCATTGCTTCAGCCAATCAGGGCAGTACATTGTGGTCGTTTGGCAGGCCGAACAAATGGTGGAATGTCCCAACAATTCGGGTATTCGGCGAACGGTTGAACAGTCAATGTTCGGCTGGAACCCACGCTCGGGCTGAACCGTTCGCCCAACTCTAATTGTAAAGAAAAAATGCCATGAAAAAAGCCTGGTCTTCAATTTGATTTGAAGGAGAGAATAGACTGGGGCTTCCAATGTTTGCCAAAATAGCTGTATCCTTGGGCAAGTCCAAAATCTGTAGTGTTCCTGATTGGTTGTGGCACCCCCCAGTGGCAATCAGATACAGTATGTTTGGATTGAGAGTGTGTAGAAAGGCAGCCTGTGATACCAGTAATATAGGATCTTGAACTGGTTTCTCATGTAAGTTGTGCAGGTAGAGGTTTCGTAGGCTCTCTTCCAAATTATACTTAATTCCTCTGGAGAGAATTGTTTGCTCAATATCTGTTCCCATTTACTCATGTAGTAATGTTTCAAGGGTGTGTCGGCCTGTGGGGTAACCAAGGGTTGATTTATACTTGAGATGAATCCTCTGCAGGTTGCTCCCATAATGCAATGCTTTTCTAAAGGGGTGGGGGCGAGAAGGTCAGATGGATGAGAGAGAGGTTGTGCAAGGTGTTTATTTGAAGATAACTGAATAAAGCTTGTGTGGACAGGTTGTATCGTTCCTGTAATGTTGTGAAAGGCAGGAAGGATTTAGACTGTGCATCAATAGGCTTGTCTATGTGGAAAATTTGAGGAAGGTCGGCAACCCGGCATCCAATCCTCATAAAAGGCTTGTGACAGACCCAACCGGGACAGAGACTTTTGGAGGGGACCAAGGGCAAGTTTCCTACCCACTGATTATGTCCCATGGAGGAGACTAGGGATTTTGTCTGCTTCTTCTGGTCAGAGCATGGTAAAGAGCTCAGTTCAGCCTCTGATCCCATGGAGAGAGCAGACCACAACAACAATGTGATGAACGCTGAGAGCGAGGCTTGGATTAACCACTTTAACTCTGCTCACATTGCTGCTACTGCAGCAATGTGGCTCGTTATCGTCCAGTGACGTAGACCTACGTCGCTGGACTCCGCCCCTTGTGTCGGGCCAGGGGAGGAGCGGCGGCGATCGCCGCTGCTCTTCCCCGATCGACGGGGAATCTAGTTTGGAGATCCGCCCGCTTGTGTAAACAGAGCGGGCGGATCTCCTAAGTGACAGGCAGGGACAGATAGCATGGTTCAGCATAGCTGAACATCCGATCTGTCCCTGACTCACTCAGTCACCTCCCCCCACACACATTAGTAAACACCAGGCATACATTAACCCCTCCCTCTCCAATAAAATTAACCCCTTCCCTGCCAGTGTCATTTTTACAGTAACAGTGCATATGTATAGCACTGATTACTGCAGTAATGTCACTGGTACCCCCAAAAGTGTCAAAATTGTCAGTCAAGGGTCCGATCTGTCCGCCGCAATGTCGCAGTCCCGCAAAAAAAAAGATCGCCGCCATTACACAAAAAAAAAAACACCAAAAATTACAGAAATCTTTCCCTTAGTTAGTAAACGCGATAACTTTTGCGCAAACCAATCAAAATACACTTATTGCGATTTTTTTCTTTTTACCAAACATAGGTAGCAGAAAACAAATTGGCCAAAAATTTAAAAAAATTTGGATTTTTACTTTTTTTTTTGGGGGGGGGGGGGAATTTCATATAAAAAAATGTTAAAAATATTGTTATTTTTTCAAAATAAACGCTTTTTTTTTTTGTTTATAGCGCAAAAAGTAAAAATCGCACAAGTGATCAAATACCACCAAAAAAAAGCTCTGTTTGTGGGAAAAAAAGGACGTAAAATTTTGTTTGGGTCCGGCGTCGCACGACCGCGCAATTGTCAGTTAAATTCGCACAGCCCCGAAAAGTGGCCTGGACGTAAGACAGCAAAATCCTCCGGTGGTAAAGTGGTTAAAGAGGTTGTAAACCCACATATTTTTTTTTTTTCTACACCCTGAAAGAAAAACACATAAGAGCTAGTATGCATCGCATAACTAGCTCATTATGAAATACTTACCTTAGAATGAGCCCCCGCCGTGCCGCCCGCTTACCTCTATGAGGGGCGACATGTCCAGTCGCGCGTCTTCCGGGATCGCGGCTTCCGGCCATCTGATTGGCCGGAGCCGCGGTGACGTCACTCCCGCGCACGGGAGCCGACGTCACGGCACGGGACTCTAAAGGAACGCCACAAGCGGCTGTTCCTTCAGAGCGCATGTGCCAGTGACGTCACTGGCTGCATGTAAGGTAAATATCTCCTAAATGGTACATGTTTAGGAGATATTTACAGTACCTATAGGTCAGCCTTATCATAGGCTTACCTATAGGTACAACTTGCAGAGGAGGGATTACTTCCTCTTTAATTCCCTGAATAAGGACAATAAAGCTTCCCTTCTGGAGTGGATGGAAAGGTGTAATATTAATCTTGTGCAGGTTAATAGTCGGAGGGAATATGGTAGCCCTTCTGCAGACTGTGTTGGACACTTGGGACAGAAATATTTATCAACAATATCCCTCAAGAAGTCTATAAGGATAAATTAAATTAAACTTCCGCTACCTGGAAGTGTAGGATCGCGTTTATATAAGTGGTTAAACAGCTTGCGGAGGCTGTGATTTCGACACAGGTGCTGATCTTCTGTTTCTGGATTGGAACCTAAGGGTAGTAGGACCACATTTTCTTGTTATGGACACTGTGTCTGTGTGGGGAAAGGAAGTTGAGTTTCCATGACATCACCATATGGTGAGTGAGGCTATCAGGAATGACTGGGGTGTAGAGAAAAGATGTCATACGGGACGCGGCTGACGCCAAAGCAAATTTCTTCTGGCATGTTTTCTATATCGTTTTAGTGAAGTTCATTGTTGTGAGAAGATAAATGTCTCTATACTCCACTGCTGGATCCCAAAGAATGGAATTGCAGTAAACTGGTGCTAATGAGGGTGGGCTGAGGCCCCAATGTCCTCTAGTGCGCCCTGTACTCACTGCTTGGCAACGTGGAGCTCGATTGGCATTTGCGATTGAACACCAGAATTGGCAGGTCCACCACTTTGCTTTTCACAGATGTGAGCAGGTTCACCCCTAAACACATGTGAGAGACGTGAAAGGGTCTGGAGAAGCCACGAAGAACGTTATGCTGCCTTTAACATTGTTCAGCACGACCGGTTTGGTGGTGGGTCAGTGATGGTCTGCGGAGTCATATCCATGGAGGGATGCACAGACCTCTACAGGCTAGGCAATGGCACTCTGAGTGCCATTAGGAATAGGGATGAAATCCATGGACCAATTGTCAAAGCCTACGCTGGTGCAGTGGGTCCTGGGTTCTTCCTGGTGCACAACAATGCCCGGCCTCATTTTTCAAACTTTGACCATTAATTATAGGGTTATAACGTTGACCAGAGTAGTCTGGTAATAATAATAATAAAGTAATTTAAAGAGCAAGCTACAGAGATTATTTCTGAGAACTGCACATGATCGGGGAGATTTGGACACGCCTTGATTGATATCGGGAGGTATGATATTATGTCAGTCACCTTCTTTTTTTTTATCTGAATGGAGGCTTATTTATATTCCCGAGATGTATTTAGTGGGACAATTCTATCTCTGTTATACTTACCGGGCTTTAGGTTTGGTCTGTTTTTCAGTCCAATCTCTACCCCCCCCCCTTCCTCATTCAGTATAAGCTATATCATTTTCACTATACCAGTATGTCCACTTTCTTTTTTCAGTTATGATTCCACTCCCTGCCTTTAAATATCTGGTTTTGCTAATTACACTGGTCAAAAAAACTAAAGGAACACTTTTTAATCAGAGTACAGCATCAAGTCAATTAAACTCCTGGCATAGGCGTGCGCACAATCAACCCATGCGCATTAGCATTATTGCTCTGTGTGCCAATAGGAAGATGGGAAAGGTCACCCGCTTACCAACTTTGCCGTAAGTGAAGTGTTTACATCTCTTTCACTGTGCCGGCATGGAGATCTATGTGCCGAGGTCATATATATATATATATGTAGACACACACTCGCGTGTGTTTGAGCTTTAGGGTGCACCTATGACTCCTGGGATATTGATCTGGTCAGGAAATTGTTAATCAGTTCCAGGTGCTTTGGTGTTAATGAAACCGGTGCACTAGATGGGCAACATTGAGACAACCCCTAAAACAGGAATGGTTTTACAGGTGGAGACCACGGAAATTTTTTTTTCCCCTTCTGACTGTTTTTCACTAGTTTTGCATTTGGCTAGGGTCAGTGTCACTACTGATGGCATGAGGGGATACCTGGACCCTATAGAGTTTGCACAGGCAGTCCAACTCCTCCTGGATGGCACATCAATACATGCCTTTGCCAGAAGGTTTGCTGTGTCTCCCAGCAGTCTCAAGAGCATGGATGAGATTCTAGGAGAGCTGAACAGGGCCATAGAAGGTCCTTAACCCATCAGCGGGACCAGTATCTGTTTCTTTGTGCAAGGAGGAACAGGATGAGCACTGCCAGAGCCCTACAAAATTACCTCCAGCAGGCCACTGGTGTGAATGTCTCTGACCAAACAATCAGAAACAGTCTTAATGAGGGTGGGCTGAGGCCCCAATGTCCTCTAGTGTGCCCTGTACTCACTGCATGGCAACATGGAGCTCAATTGGCATTTGCCATTGAACACCAGAATTGGCAGGTCCACCACTTTGCTTTTCACAGATGAGGTTCACCCTAAACACGTCACAGACGTGAAAGGGTCTGGAGAAGCCACGGAGAACGTTATGCTGCCTGTAACATTGTTCAGCATGACCAGTTTGGTGGTGGGTCAGTGATGGTCTGCGCAGTCAAATCCATGGAGGGACGCACAGACCTCTACAGGCTAGGCAATGGCACTCTGAGTGCCATTAGGAATAGGGATGAAATCCATGGACCCATTGTCAAACCCTACACTGGTGCAATGGGTCCTGGGTTCTTTCTGGTGCACGACAATGCCCGGCCTTATGTGGCGAGGGTATGCAGCCAGTTCCTGGAGAATAAAGGAATTGATACCATTGAATGGCCCCCACACTCCCCTGACCTAAATCCAATAGAACAACTCTGTGACATTATGTTTCGGTCCATCCAATGCTGCCAGGTTGCAACTCCAGTCTGTTTAGGATCTCATTAATGCCATGGTCTAGATCTGGGAGGAAGTACCCCAGGACACCATTCATGCAAAATAAACTAGCCTACTGCATCATCTTTTCACTTTGATTTTCGGGGTGTCTTTGAGTCCAGCCCTCTAAAGGGTGATCATTTTCATTTCTATCAAATGATGGGGCATCCTTTCGTTCCTAACACATTATCCAGTCCATACCAGTATAGATATCCAGCATGCTATTTTTCCCCATTGAGATCTAAAGTGTTTTTAAAGTGTTCCTTTAAGTTTTTTGAACAGTGTATAATGTTTAATTTAATATGTATAGGGTTAAGTCTTGATCTTAGGGCTCCTGGTGCCCATTTGCTCAGGGGGGTCCCTGCTGCTGGGGGTCCATGCCTCCTCTTCCCTTTCATGCTCTCCATTTCCCTTAGGGAACTCTGCTACGGAACACCATTCCACGCATATGTAATGCACCACCCTAAGGTTCGCTGACTTAGTTTTGTTTTTTATTTGAGGGTTAATAACTTGGATAGGGATGGAAGGTTATGGGAGGTTATGGGATGCCCATTTGACTTCAACAACCTCAGGGACATTCTTCCTATATCCAGTCTCTATATACAATCTCTATATACAGATCCACTTCTTTCTCCGGCACACACTTGCTTGCAGAACCCTACTGGATCTCTGTGTGAAGATCTGACAAGCACTCAGTCAGTTAAGAAGCAATAGTCCATTACAGGCAGGAACCCGAGGCCCCTGGTTATGTAGCAAAGATTATAGTGTCTGGCTTGTATTCTTCCTCCTGCAGCTACTGATCCCAGTACCACCTCTTCAGTAACTGCCAAAACATCTGGCTGCAGCTGCCCCCTTCTCTAACCCTCCATGCTAACTTCTCCCACAGCAGTCCACCAAACTGACACTCACCAGCCCACCCGGCTGACTCTCAGGAGATCTCCCAGTAGTGCTGACCTGCTTGTGCTGGCCTCTCCTTGCTCCCATTTCTCCAGGAGTGTGTTCGGCAGGATCCTTCCAGCACCCAAGCCCCGGCCCAAGGGCACCCTCATGGGCCACCGACAGCCTCCTCAGTTCTCCATCTTCCACCCGACTGCCCTTGCTGGCATTACTCATGTGTATTAATAAGGAGCCTGGCCCCTGCCAACCCTTTTCTGGGGATTGGCTGAGGCCCTCATATTTATTCCAAGCAACTCCCCCTAACCTCCACTCACTATGTCTAGAACATTCTCCAATGTTCCAGAAAACAGGGGGGGGGGCACCAGAGAGGCTGCTAGGATGAATCATCCAGCTTTAAGTCACTGAACCCTGACCCAGATTCCCAGCTCAGGCTTAACCCTGAGCTGAACTAAATTTTCCTATACTAACAATTCTACACTAACAAACCTAGCACACTAGAGGGTGTTACACATGTATGGTATGACCTATGACGTTTGAGTTGGCAAACTGGTTCTGTTCATTAATGTGTATTTTCACACTATAGGGTTGATTTACTAAAACTGGAAAGTGCAAAATTTGGTGCAGCTGTGCATTGTAGCCAATCGGCTTCTACCTGGAAACTGGTTGGTTTCTATGCAGAGCTGCACCAAATTTTGTACTTTCAAGTTTTGGTAAATCCACCTCTGTTTGATTTATGTGGTTTATTTTAAATTATTTTATTGTTAAAACCCTGCCCTCCTGAAGAAGCTCCTCCGTGCGAAACGAGTGAAGATAACCCAATAATGACCAATTTGTATTTTGGATGATAGCGCCATATACTAGATACATTATTATGGCATAATACTATGTTTTGGGTGTGGGTGGGCTATATCCAGGGTCATTTCTTTATATATGCGTGCTTGTATATACACATATTGCACAATAGAGTGCATTTTAATGATTTTGTACAATAAATGGATTGATTTTTCAAGAGTTGTTGATTCTCTGTTTCCATAAAAGTATATAGCACCTTGAAAGTCCTACATTCTTTTCCTATTGGGTTTTGGAGTTCTATCTACTTTGTACTTGGAAGTGGTGCACTACTCATCCATTCACATTTTATTTATGCATTTATTATTGGAGTATAAGGTAGACCACAGTAATCCTCTATTTAGCTTTGACACTTAAAATGGTTCTAAAGTTTTGTTTTTGGTTTTTTTTCTTAGCTTAACGCATTCTCTGCAATAAGATGAAAAAAAAAAATCCCCTATTATCTTATCTACTTCCCCACCCCCAAACACTTACCTGCCCCCTCTCATTACTCCAGCACTGTCCTGGCTGCAGCACCGCTCCTCTCACTTCCTGGTCTCACAGGAGACACTGAGGGTAGGCTCCTGCTGCTGTCAGTCAAGCTTATGTGAAAAGGGAGCAGGGGCGTGCCTTACAGGTGCTGTGTGTGTCTATGGATGCACACAGTCCAGCTCGGGAATGCACGCCTGCATGGGTGCCCCTATAGCACATGGCTTGCTATGGAGGCACAAGGAAGAAAGAGGAGTGGGCAGCCAAAGAGGAGTTAAGGGCCCCCTCTGTGTAATATTGCATAAGGCAGGTAGGTTTAACCTCTTTTTTTATCTTAGGAAATAAAAAATGTAACGCCTTCCTGCCTTTGCTATAGCCAAAAGACAGCTACAGCGTGGCTCTCCAATTCTTTGAAGACATCCTCCCATGTGTCCCCTGGGGCATGCATTGGTTGTGCTCTGTAACTGCTGGGTCTTTTGGACACAGCTGATCACAGATTGCAGTAAAGTGCCAATCACAGCAATCATTTACCATGTGATCAGCTGTCTCCAATCACAGCTAGTCACCAGTGGCGGCTGGTGCTCAAACTTTTTTGGAGGGGGGGGCGAAAAAAGAAAAATAGGTATTGCTTCGTGGCAAAAAACGCGGTAAAAAATTGCGTGACTTTGAGGTCATGGTATAGGCATGGCACAGGTGATGGTATAGGCATGGCACAGGTGATGGTACAGACATGGCACAGGTGATGGTACAGACATGGCACAGGTGATGGTACAGGCATGGCACAGGTCATGGTAAGGGCATGGCACAGGTCATGGTACAGGCATGGCACAGGTCATGACACAGGCATGTCACAGGTCATGACACAGGTGAAGGTACAGTAATGTCACAGGTCATGTCACAGGTCATGTCACAGGTCATGTCACAGGTCATGTCACAGGTCATGGTACAGTCATGTCACAGGTCATGCGGCTTCAATCACTTACCTGCTCTCCTGCGCTGGCTCGCTGACTCGACCGTGACACGGCGCGCTGCTCCCTCTCCTCTTCGTTCTGATGGCGGCGGGAACCGGCGGGAAGGTGAGCGCTGCTCCTCTCTCTCCTCGAGTCCTCACGGCGGTGGGAATCGGCGGGAAGGTGAGCGCTGCTCCTCTCCTCCTCTTCGTTCTTCTGAGGCTGAGTCGGCTGACGGCAGTGGGATTCGGGAACCAGCGGGAAGGTGAGCGCTGTGCCTGCTCCTCTCCTCGAGTCCTCTTCGTTCGGGAACCGGCAGGAAGTGACGGAGATCGGGGCGGTGATGGTGAGTGACTGACGCACGCACCAGCACCGACCCCAACAACGTCAGCAGGGATGTCCTGAATCATGATTGGTCCAGGCTGGAGTCTGGACCTATCATGATTCAGGACAGGACTAGTGGGGAGTGCCGGGGCACATTGCTTGCCAACCGGCGCCTCTGCCTGGGCCCACGTGGGATGCCAAAACCCCCCCATAGCCAGCAATAAGTCCGGTGCCCCATAGTGGACAACATGGAATTTTTTTTTTTTTTTCCTTTTGAAGATGATTTTTTTTTTTTCTTTATGATTGGGGGGGCGGCGCCCCTGCGCCCCCTATCAACCGGCCGCCACTGCTAGTCACGTGTAAACAGACTTGCCGGTTATCAGCATTTCTTTCCTCACACGTTGTCTCTGTGTGAGGAAAGGAGAGCTGATGACCAGTAGGGCTGACGGGGCACAGTCAGTACACTGATAACCAGGACACTGATTATCAGTTCCCTGATTATCATTGCAGCCTCATCAGTGTCCATCAGTGAAGGTTATCAGTGCCCATCAGTGCAGCTTATCAGTGCCTATCAGTCAGTGTTGGGGAGTAACTAGTTACATGTATTACGTAATTTAATTACAAAATAAATGTAACAGTAATTTGTTACAGTTACTGAGAAAAAATATGTAATTAAATTACAGTTACTTATGAAAATGTTAAAGATTACAAATAGGGTTACACCTGAATATTTTCTTTAAAAACCTAGGATATGTTGAATATTAATAGAGGATGTGGGAAGAAGGAGAAGAGAGAGGAAGTCATACCCTGTGTGCTCCTCATATGACAAGCCCAGCCTACTCACGGTCAGATGAGAGATGACAGGGACAACGGGGCAGTACCCCGGTCACAGAGCCAGATTGGGGGGCAGAGAGACCTTCTACTACTCTCTTCTACTACCAGTTGACACAAGGACGTTCCTCAGCACCGGCGGGCGTAGCATCATGAACTGCCGGCCATCATGAAACCGCATGATTGCAGTGATGATGTAAGTTGTCTTCTTCACGAAGATGGAGAGCAGTTTTTTCTTCCACAGCATCAGCGCTGTCCTGCTCATACATTAAATCTAATTGCCACCAATGAGATAGACAAAGCAGCATCAAATGGGCCATCACGTAAGATATACAGAAGTGCCATGGCTAAATGCTCATCTATCTGGAATAAAGCACATAGATGTTCATTGGCCACAGAAGTGATTCAGGAGACTGCCAATATGCATTTTACTGTCCCATCAGTCACAAGATGGAACTCAGGGTTATCACAAAACTTGCAGGGCTCCCAGAATAAAAACTGAGGGAGATCTGTGATAAACTTGATGTGCCAAAGCTTCATCCACAACAGTCTGCATTCCTTAACCACTTGCTGACCGCCGCCTGACTATATACGGCAGCGGTCAGCCCCTCCCAGGCAAAGTGACGTACCGGTACGTCACTAGCCTGGGAGCCAATAGGGGGCGAGCGCGCACCGCCGGAGGCGCACTCCCACCCCCACTCGTACCCTAAGAAGTCCGCACATCGTCGGGTGGAGAGGGAGAAAGGCAGGCGGCTAATGTAAACACAGCCGCCTGTCATTCTCCCCTGTGTAACAGCACAGATCATACGATCGTGCTATGTAGGACCGTTGATCTGTGCTGTTACACCACTAGCCACATCCAATCACAGTTAGAAGCATGCCCCTAGGGACACACTTAACCCCTCCCTCTCCAATAAAGTTAACCCCTTCCCTCCCAGTGTCATTTTTACAGTAACAGTGCATATGTATAGCACTGATTACTGTAGTAATGTCACTGGTACCCCCAAAAGTGTCAAAAATGTCAGTCAAGGGTCCGATCTGTCCGCCGCAATGTCGCAGTCCGCAAAACAAATCGCAGATCGCCGCCATTACTGGTTAAAAATAACAAACAATAAAACTGACATAAATCTTTCCCGTAGTTAGTAAACGCAATAACTTTTGCGCAAACCAATCAAAATATGCTTATTGCAATTTTTTTTACCAAACATTAGTGATGTTGCGAACATAAAATTCGCTGTTCGCGAACGGCGAATGCGAACATCGGCGAATGTTCGCGAACCGGCGAACATTGCGAACCGCCATAGACTTTAATAGGCAGGCGAATTTTAAAACCCACAGGGACTGTTTCTGGCCACAATAGTAATGGAAAAGTTGTTTCAAGGGGACAAACACCTGGACTGTGGCATGCAGGAGAGGGATCACACAAAAAAAAGTTCTTAAAAATTGTAATTTTTTGATAGAGAGCCAATTATTGGAAAAATTAAAAAAAAATAAAAATAAAAAATTTCTTTGGATTTAGCATCTGGTGGGTCTAAAAAGTGTACCTGTGAAGTTTCAGCTCTGTAGCATGTCCATAACCAGAAAAAAATACGAATTAGGGCTAGGGTTAGGGTTAGGGCTAGGGTTAGGGTTATTTTTATGGCTAGGCTTAGAGGGTTAGGGTTAAGGTTAGAGGGTTAGGGTTATGGTTAGAGGGTTAGGGATAGGTTTAGTGTTAGGGGCTAGGGTTAGGGTTACGGTGAGATACTTAGGGTTAGAGTTAGTAGCCCTACCCCTACCCCTCTAACTCTAACCCTAAGCATTAAAAATAACCCTAACCTTAGCCCTGACCCTAACCCTAACCCTAACCCTAACCCTGATTCTATTTTTTTTTCTGGTTCTGGACATGCTACAGAGCTGAAACTTCACAGGTACACTTTTTAGACCCCCCAGACAATAAATCCAAAGAAATTTTTTTTTTTTTAAGTTTTCCAATAATTGGCTCTCTATCAAAAATGACAATTTTTAAGAACTTTTTTGTGTGATTTAGTGTCTAGGGGGTCTAAAAAGTGTACTTGTGAAGTTTCAGCTCTGTAGCATGTCCAGAACCAGAAAAAAAAAGATAATTTTTCAGTAGAGCAGGGATGGTGGGAACCCCTTTTACACCTATATGATCTTTTTTTTCTGGTTCTGGACATGCTACATATATATATATATATATATATATATATATTAAAAAAATACTCAAATACCAGCCCTCAAAGGGGCTTTTGGGGACAATATATATATATATATATATATATATCCATCACAGAACAAAAAAAATTACACAAATACCAGCCCTCAAAAGGGCTTTTGGGGACAATAGAGATATATATATATATATATATATATCCAAAAAAAACCTCAAATACCAGCCCTAGGAAGGGCTTTTTGGGGTGCTGTCCTTACAGCAGGAGTGTACCAAGAACACTGGCTAACAAGACCGGGAACACTGACTAACTGTCCCTAGCTATAACAGCAGCAGCAGCAGCAGCACTTTCCCTGCTCTCAGTAACACAGAAATGATCTAAGATGGATGCTGCCCTTGCTTATTTATAGGAGGTGGGAGGGTCTGGGAGGGAGGTATGCTGATTGGCCTGGAATGTGTCTGCTGACTGTGATGTTCAGGGTCAAAGTTTGCCTCAATGATGATGTATAGGAGACGGACCGAACATCGCATATGTTCGCCTGCAGCGGCGAACGCGAACATGCGAAGTTCGCCGGGAACTGTTCTGTACATCTCTACCAAACATATGCAGCAGAAAACAAATTGGCCTAAAATGTTAAAAAATTTTGATTTTTACATTTTTTGGGGGGAATTTCATATAAAAAAAATGTGAAAAATATTGTTATTTTTGCAAAATTGTTTCTCTTTTTTTGTTTATAGCGCATGATCAAAAAATCACACAGGTGATCAAATACCACCCAAAAGAAAGCTCTGTTTGTGGGAAAAAAGGACGTCCATTTAATTTGGGTACAGCGTCGCACGACCGCGCAATTGTCCGTTAAAGTCACGCAGTGCCGAATCGCAAAATAGGCCCTGGTCAGGAAGGGGGTAAAATCTTCCGGGGCTTAAGTGGTTAAAGAGTACACAGAGGTTTTGAAGCCTCTAGCTGTTGCCATTGGCATTCTCCAGGGTGAAAGCAAATGTTACCTAGGATTTTTAATTCCTACTTTACTTAGCCTCAAGACAAAGCTATTTGAAAAGATGCCTCATTTGCTCTATAATGCACACACTGTCACCAGTGTCAGTGAGGCCATAGAACAGCGCTTTGGATCAGTGTTAGCCAACCATGAAGCAAAGATGGCGACCACAACCCTGCCAATGTTCCGCTTAAGCTGGCTTAGCCCTGAGAAGAGAGAAGACACGAGGAGAACCTTACTGCAGGAAACTATTGCTCCGGAACCACTGCACAGTCCAGCTGCAGTGAGAGATGACAACTCTGTGAAATCTGATGAGTCAGATGAAAACTTTTTTGTCTTTAATAATGCCAAATCAGCATCTGACAGCACAACTCATGACAAAGTCAGAAAGTACTTAGAAGATTCAGATAACAACAAGCTGACGTCTCTTAAGGTGTTTCCTATAGTTAAGGGAGTTTTTATCAAGTACACCACATTGCCTTCCAGTGGAGCTTCTTTTTAGTCATGGATGCAATCTTTTGACCTCATCTCGAAACCGAATGAGTGATGACCACATGGAACAGGTCTTACTGCTCCCTTAAAACAAACAGCACTGTCCCACTGACCTAGCCCAAGATGACTGATGTGTGTTGTGGACACTTTATCTGTCGCTCTATTGTCCAGTTTGATTTTTGGAGGATAAAGAGCACACACACAGAGACCACAGATTTAAATCATTTCTTTCCCTAATTGCATTGATCAGGGGCGTAACTACAGGGGTTGCAGGGGTTGCGATTGCAACCGGGCCCAATGCTCCAGGGGGCCCAGCATTGGATAGGAGGGGAGGCGGGAGCAGCATGTAGAGAAATCACTGTCCTCCTTTTTCCTCCTGTAGCTGCAGAAAGAAAATGGAGGAGATTGCATCCTCCGTATGTTGCCCCCGCCACTCCTCCTATCCAGTTCACTTGTGTTCTGCTGTCTCTGGGCCCCTGTGTGCTCCCCTGGTCCCCCCCCCCCCCACTGTGATCCCTCCCCTTTCCTGCCGGCTGCTGCAGGGGATGTGTAACAATAGAGAACCAGGAAGGGGTCGGTAAATATGTAATTTACCAGCTCCTTGCTTCTCTAAATGGACAGAGTCATAGTCAGTGACATTGTAAAAAAATGAAATAAAATGATAAAAAATAAAACAAATAAAATACCAAAAAATAAAAACTACTGACACCAGTGGGTGAACTTCCAGGATCGCAAAGGTCACACTTGCAACCGGGCCCTGGCATTCCACCACCGTGGGGAGGCCCCAAGATGGCAGGAAGGGGGCCCACTGCAAAACTTGTGAAAGGGACCCACTGTGGGACCGCAATAAAGGACCCCGCAAGCGGAGTAAAGGACCCCAGGATCAGTGGGAAGAGCCCCGGGCTTGAAGGGAAGGGCCCCGGCCAGGGGTCTGGGGGGGCCCTTCATGGTTTCTTGCACCGGGGCCCTGAAGGTTCTAGTTACGCCTCTGGCATTGATGGCTATGAGACACCAGTGTTTTTATTTTTTATTAACTGTTTTAATAACTGTTTTATTGCCTATTTTGGTTTATGTATATGCTTTAAGTTTTTTTTTTTTTTCAAGGCACTGTTAGAGCCAGTTCACATAGGCGTGACCTGACTTGCCGGGGCGACCTGTGAAGTCGTGGTGCGCAGCTCGCACCGCGACCTTGGAGCGGCATGCACGGACTTCATATCATTGAAGTCAATGCAGGTCGCTCCAGGTCGCCTCAAAGTAGTACAGGACCCTTTTTCTAAGTCGGAGCGACTTGTGTCGCTCCTATTAGAACGGGTCCTGTGCTAATCTATGAAAAAAAGGGGCGAAGCGCCTCTAAGTGCAGTATTTTATTGAGATGTAAGCACATAAGATCATGGCAACTTACAGGATAAAGGAACATATAATCAGCTCGATGCGGAGTCAAGCGGTGAGGTGTCCATAGCGCTTCTGCCGAGAGAGAGGAAAAGTTGGAACAATCCTGTCCGGTAGATGGATTCGAAGGACGGAGAGAGGCCGGCGAACTGTCTTCCGGGACCGGCTCGCTCTCTCGTGGCAGGCTGGAACGCAGGCTGGGACGCACCAACAACCGTGTGACATCAGCAAGGTCAAGGTGCACACGACGCGTTTCAGAGCATGCGCCAAGCTCGTACGGAGCATGCGCGCTCTTTTTTCAAGTGTTCAATACGGAGACCGCTCTGAGCCAGGGATATATATACACAAATACGATCTATCGGTAGGAGTGTACAGAGGACGAGCTAAGGCTACAGAAATATGGCGGCCATATTCAAGAGAAACAGGCCATTATAACGATATGCACATAACAATTACTCATAATTTTAACATTTAAAAGTGATATCTATATATAGAAGATATGTAAAATTTGTAAAATTATAACATAAAATAATGCGAAAATGCTGCTGCATATTGGTAGATGTAGCACTAATCTCTCAATAGGCTAATAGATAAAAATTAAATAAGATGTCATCAACGGAGTAATAAAATAATAAAAGGATATGGAACCTAAAATAAATCAATCAGTGAATAATATAAATATAAAGATATATACATCGATGGAGTGTCCATGAAAAAAGGTCCCACAAAAGAATAAATTTAAAATGTGCCAAATTTGGAAAAGCAAAAACATGAGCATACATATACATACACACATGTGTACATGTATACATATATACACATGCACATGCAATTCCACACATATATTACAATAAGGAATTTGTATAAAAAGATAAAATTTAGTAGTATAAAAAATTATTGCAATAAAAATAATACCAAAATTTATACCCAACATCATGTTTCTAAAAATAGGTGTGGATGTTATAACATAAATAGAGAAGATATATATGTATATGTATGTAAAAAATGTATATAAAAGAGGTTAATCTTATAAAATGGTACTAATTTCGAGTTCCTCGTTTAGGCCGTGCGGTTTCAGGGTATTCAAAGAAAAAATCCAAAAGGTCTCACGCTCACAGAGTCTAGAGAAACGTTGGGCCTCTGGCAATTTATTTGATATGGCCTCAATAATCCAAACTCGTAATCCCTCAGTAGATTTGTTGTGAAATTCCAAGAAATGTCTAGGGACACTGTGTTTATCAGAGCCCTCTTCTATAAGCCAACGATGTTTGCCAAAGCGTTGGCGAAGAGGGCATATAGTACGGCCCACATATAGCAACTTGCATGGGCAAGTCAAACAGTATATCACGTGATCTGTGGAACAATTATAGAAATTGTCTAACACGTATGTTTTGCCATAATGAGAGAAGGACTTTTGTCCGTAGGTAATAAATTTGCATGTTTTGCACAATTTTTTCTTACATGGGTACATACCCTTGAGAGGGATAAGGTGCAAGGGTTGGGCCAACCGATTCTCAGATAGTTTACTCGGAGCAATTTTATTTTTCAAGGTTGGTGCTCTCCGATAGGTAACTATAGGGCGTGAGTTTAGGACTGTCTTAAGATGAGGGTCTTGTAACAATATTTTCCAATGCTTTTTAAGGATCCCTTCCATATTTCTATATTTAGTATGGTATCTTGTAATGAACCGAGCTGAAGGGGTGGCTTCTTTCTGTTTAATCTTAGTGGGTTTTCCCCTAGCAAATATATCACAAGCTTGGTCGACCAGGTCTGGTGGATAGCCTTTATCAATAAATTTATGTTTGAGATGTAAACTCTGAATGGTATAATCCTGGTCTCTGGTACAGTTTTGCCGCAACCGGCAAAACTGTCCTTTTGGTATGTTATTTAACCACGTGGGATGATGACAACTCCCATAATGTATATAGGAATTTCCCGCCGTGGGCTTGGTATAATTCCGAGCAAAAATTTTTTGGTTAGCATGGCCCAATTCTAGATCCAAGAAGGGGAGGGTATCTGTATTGTGTTCAAAGGTAAAGGAAAGACCCAGCTTATTATTATTGCAATGATGGACGAAGGCCTCTATCTCTGTGATCTTACCATCCCAAATAATAATGATATCATCGATATATCTGCCAAAATAAACCAGATGTTTGGAAAAAGGGTTGTTTTTCCATATGAAGGAATCTTCCCAATATCCCATTGTCAAATTTGCATACGACGGAGCAAAATTAGCTCCCATTGCAGTGCCCTTGGTCTGGAGATAATATTCACCATTGAATTGGAAATAATTATGTGTCAAACAAAATGTAGTTGAATCAATAATGAAGGAAGCTTGTAAGGGATGAAGTGACATGTCCTGAAGTAAAAAATGTTGGATAGCGGCTATACCAACATCATGAGGTATAGACGTGTACAATGAATTCACATCGAGTGACAGCCAAATATAGCTATCTTCCCATGCATAAGGTTCGAGTAGTTCCAATAGATGCATAGAGTCTCTGATGTAAGAATGTAGGCCTTGGGCAAGGGGTTGGAGGAAGGAATCAATGTAAAGGGAAAAACCACTAGTAATGCTGTCCATTGACGCAATAATGGGTCGGCCAGGAGGGTTTAACTGATTTTTGTGCACTTTTGGCAAGTGATAAAAATAAGGAGTGTTAAAATATTTCTTAAACAAGAATTCCGCTTCTTTTTTATTGAGGATATTATCGTTAACGGCCGACTGAATGAGTATTTCTGCTTCAGACTTGAACTGGGGCAAAGGATCCTTCTTTAGTTTTGAATAAGTGGTATTATCTGACAGGAGTCTGTAGGCTTCCAAGAGATAATCACACCGGTTTTGTAGAACGATCCCCCCACCCTTGTCTGCTGGTTTAATGACCAGAGTGGGATTGTTGGTGAAACTGGATAGGGAGGATCTTTCACCGGGGGTGAGATTGTGGTGCACCCGCTGTTGAAGGTTCTTCTAGGTCGTCACAACAGCGGGTGCACCACAATCTCACCCCCGGTGAAAGATCCTCCCTATCCAGTTTCACCAACAATCCCACTCTGGTCATTAAACCAGCAGACAAGGGTGGGGGGATCGTTCTACAAAACCGGTGTGATTATCTCTTGGAAGCCTACAGACTCCTGTCAGATAATACCACTTATTCAAAACTAAAGAAGGATCCTTTGCCCCAGTTCAAGTCTGAAGCAGAAATACTCATTCAGTCGGCCGTTAACGATAATATCCTCAATAAAAAAGAAGCGGAATTCTTGTTTAAGAAATATTTTAACACTCCTTATTTTTATCACTTGCCAAAAGTGCACAAAAATCAGTTAAACCCTCCTGGCCGACCCATTATTGCGTCAATGGACAGCATTACTAGTGGTTTTTCCCTTTACATTGATTCCTTCCTCCAACCCCTTGCACAAGGCCTACATTCTTACATCAGAGACTCTATGCATCTATTGGAACTACTCGAACCTTATGCATGGGAAGATAGCTATATTTGGCTGTCACTCGATGTGAATTCATTGTACACGTCTATACCTCATGATGTTGGTATAGCCGCTATCCAACATTTTTTACTTCAGGACATGTCACTTCATCCCTTACAAGCTTCCGTCATTATTGATTCAACTACATTTTGTTTGACACATAATTATTTCCAATTCAATGGTGAATATTATCTCCAGACCAAGGGCACTGCAATGGGAGCTAATTTTGCTCCGTCGTATGCAAATTTGACAATGGGATATTGGGAAGATTCCTTCATATGGAAAAACAACCCTTTTTCCAAACATCTGGTTTATTTTGGCAGATATATCGATGATATCATTATTATTTGGGATGGTAAGATCACAGAGATAGAGGCCTTCGTCCATCATTGCAATAATAATAAGCTGGGTCTTTCCTTTACCTTTGAACACAATACAGATACCCTCCCCTTCTTGGATCTAGAATTGGGCCATGCTAACCAAAAAATTTTTGCTCGGAATTATACCAAGCCCACGGCGGGAAATTCCTATATACATTATGGGAGTTGTCATCATCCCACGTGGTTAAATAACATACCAAAAGGACAGTTTTGCCGGTTGCGGCAAAACTGTACCAGAGACCAGGATTATACCATTCAGAGTTTACATCTCAAACATAAATTTATTGATAAAGGCTATCCACCAGACCTGGTCGACCAAGCTTGTGATATATTTGCTAGGGGAAAACCCACTAAGATTAAACAGAAAGAAGCCACCCCTTCAGCTCGGTTCATTACAAGATACCATACTAAATATAGAAATATGGAAGGGATCCTTAAAAAGCATTGGAAAATATTGTTACAAGACCCTCATCTTAAGACAGTCCTAAACTCACGCCCTATAGTTACCTATCGGAGAGCACCAACCTTGAAAAATAAAATTGCTCCGAGTAAACTATCTGAGAATCGGTTGGCCCAACCCTTGCACCTTATCCCTCTCAAGGGTATGTACCCATGTAAGAAAAAATTGTGCAAAACATGCAAATTTATTACCTACGGACAAAAGTCCTTCTCTCATTATGGCAAAACATACGTGTTAGACAATTTCTATAATTGTTCCACAGATCACGTGATATACTGTTTGACTTGCCCATGCAAGTTGCTATATGTGGGCCGTACTATATGCCCTCTTCGCCAACGCTTTGGCAAACATCGTTGGCTTATAGAAGAGGGCTCTGATAAACACAGTGTCCCTAGACATTTCTTGGAATTTCACAACAAATCTACTGAGGGATTACGAGTTTGGATTATTGAGGCCATATCAAATAAATTGCCAGAGGCCCAACGTTTCTCTAGACTCTGTGAGCGTGAGACCTTTTGGATTTTTTCTTTGAATACCCTGAAACCGCACGGCCTAAACGAGGAACTCGAAATTAGTACCATTTTATAAGATTAACCTCTTTTATATACATTTTTTACATACATATACATATATATCTTCTCTATTTATGTTATAACATCCACACCTATTTTTAGAAACATGATGTTGGGTATAAATTTTGGTATTATTTTTATTGCAATAATTTTTTATACTACTGTAGCACCACCCCCGCAGGAGCTGCTGATTAGATTATTGGGTCTACGTCCTGCCTAACAACCCACAGAATTGGCTCGAACCCTCCCTAGGCACAACTGACCCAGAATAGGACTGGAATACCAAATGGCTACACAGATTGGAATATAACACTTCAATAAATAATAATGACCTGTTACCTCTCTCCAGCTGCAGTCCTTCTGGGTAATACAAGGTGACCACACACAAGCTTGCTTTTAAACAGGAAAGTTATTTACTGTGAATCAAATAAACAGTTTCGATACAGTAAAATATGACTTTGTAAAAGGATATACTAATTAATTAATCAAAGATAAGATAAATACTGTGATATCACTCCTCAAGGGCACATTAATTGTTTCAGGAAATGTCTCAGAGCCTATAGGACCGCCATCTTAATCACTATTATACTTTTGGAGATAAGGCTCAGCATTCAGTTAGACACAGTATCAGAATGTCAGACCTATCTGAGTCCGCTGTTTCTTCTCTATATCTTCGCTAGCAACGTTGGTGCACTCGCAATTTGTAATCCACATTGAGGATGGGTGATCAATAGAGAGAATGGCAGCAAACAGTTAGTAATCACCGCGGGGTGTCTGTGCAGGATTGCCGGTAAAACTTCTGTGAGAGATGTACTGGGCCACCTGGTATATTGCCTTCTACTACTCTAAGGCTAATCCTGACTAAAGTTACTTCTTTGATAGATAGAGTCAGTTTTTGGGCAGGTGCCCTCTCACCAACAGGACTGTCTCCCAGGAAGCCTCCGCTGCTGTCTCAGTCTCCGGCCTCTGTCACCAGCCGCGCTAGGTATTTGGGGTGGATGAGTCTGGTCTCTGTAGAACATCGATGGGACCTCCAGGAGGGATCCTCTACTGGAGATGAAACACTGCAACTTAGTCACTTAAGGCCCAGGAGTTTCGGCCTAGCATACAGCATCAGCCCACAGCACTGGCATCCTGCTTGTCTCACTGTGTCTTTCCCAAGAGAGTGAGCCTGGCTCCTCCCTTCCTTTATAAAGCTTCCCCCAGAAGGCTGTGCGGTGCAGCAGTGCACCCTGGTATTCTCAAAGCACTATGGGCGATGAAGACTGCTCAACTTCCTGAAAGGAAAATAACATCAAAAGACATTCCATAGCCGCTGCAATGTGTCCTTTTGGCCACTAGATGGAGCCGAGTTCCTCTCAAATGTCAAGCAGCAGTCTTTTAGAACTTGTATAATGGAAGACCCCGCTACACACTCCCCCCACTTGAGAAACTTTGGTCCCCAAAGAGGACAACAGCATGTACTCCAGTGCATATGTTGGCAGTACACAAAAAAAACATTAACATATGCATAACAGGGAATCATCTTCCTTTTCATAAGCAGAGTTCAAACTTAACAACTGCATATTACAACACAGGTTCGACATAGAAACCTCCCACCAATTGTCAGGGGAGGGAAGGTAATTCTGTTCACAGACCCCTGACACTTGAGTGGCTTGTACAGATGTGCCTGGGGGTGAGCTAGGGTTGTCCTCCACCAAATCTGCGGTGGAAGAACTAGGCTGATCAAGAGTTCGTTTGGAAGTAAAGATAGCCTCTTCTGAGCATTCACCCAATTGGTCATAGGTCAGTCTTTTGGGCGGGTGAATGACTCTTCTTTCCCTCTGTTCTTTGGGATGCACGATCTCAGAGGTACTAGGACCAGCCACTTCTGGGGATTCTTCAATGTCCTCCTCCTCATGTTCCAACACACAGGAATCTGATGCTTCAAGAGCGGTCAGTTCTTCTTCAGAGGAAGGTGCAACCTCCTCCTCAGGATCTTCATCATCAACTACTTCTTCTGGAAGCATGTGGAAAGGTATGAATTCGGGGGCTTCCGCCCGAAGGGTTCCTCTGTCAGCCAATTCGGATGAAGACAGGGAGGCAGGTGTGGGTTCTGGTAACTGAGACGACCACATCCAGTCAGGTACCTCCTCTTCATCTTCCAGATCTTCAGATGGAGAATTTCCCTCCCTCACATCTGGGAGTGTCGACTGAGATCTGGTGACTGGTCTGGACAGGCGAGAGGTCGAAGGGGTCTCTGGCGAATCTACGACAGGAGGCATGCGAACTGCTTCAGAGAGAGGCAGTAAATGGTTCCTATGCCAAGTCTTCAATGGACCCACACTTCCTTCAGGCCGAATTTGATACACAGGGAGGTTTGGTAGTTGCTTGCAGATAACATAAGGTTGGGACTTCCAGCGGTCTGCCAACTTGTGTTTTCCCGGGACACCCAAGTTCCTCAACAATACCCTGTCCCCTGGTTGCAAGTCTTGGATCCGAACTTTTAAGTCGAAATTCCTTTTATTCCTCAGTCCACGTTGATCAGATGTGGCCTGAGCTTTATCATAGGCCGATTTCAGACTCTTCCGCAGTCGGTCCACATATCCCTTGTGCGATGCTGAAGAGGTGTGATCGGGCGAGATGCCAAAGGCCAAATCCACTGGCAATCGAGCCTCTCGTCCAAACATTAGACGATAAGGGGAATATCCAGTAGCATCACTGACAGTACTGTTGTAGGCATGCACAATGGCAGCTACATGTTTGCCCCAATGCTGTTTCTTCTCTGAGCTTAAAGTCCCCAACATGTCCAAAAGAGTCCTGTTAAATCTTTCCGGCTGGGCATCCCCTTGTGGATGGTAGGGAGTAGTTCTAGTCTTTTGGATGCCTAACAGATCTAACAGTCTCTTGATCAGTCTGCTTTCAAAGTCTCTTCCCTGATCTGAATGGAGGCGTTGTGGTAACCCATAGTGTACAAAGAACTTTTCTACAAGAACTTTGGCTACTGTAGAGGCCTTCTGATCCCTTGTTGGGAATGCTTGGGCGTATCTGGTAAAATGGTCTGTTACCACAAGGACATTCCCTTGGCCACTCAGATCAGGCTCTAGGCAAAGGAAATCAATGCACACCAGTTCCATGGGTCCCTGGCTTTGCAGATGGCCCATTGGGGCTGCTTGACGTGGCAGAGTCTTCCTTTGTATACATCGGACACAAGAATGACAGTATCCTTCAACTTCGGCCCTCATACAGGGCCAGTAGAACCTGTCTCTGACAAGCTGAAAAGTTCTTTCAGGTCCCAGATGGCCATGATTATCATGAAGAGCAGCCAGAACTCTCTCCCTGTATTTAGCTGGTAAGAACAGTTGCCACTTCTCCTCCAGATCTTCAGATGGGCCTCTTCGGTAGGCCACCCCTTCTCGGATCTGTAACCGGGTCCACTCTCTATGCAACAGACGGGCCCCCTGAGGAGAGTCGGTGAGAAGCAACTCAGGGCGCTGGATCTCCAAGGCTTCCAAAAGAAGTTTTCCCAGAGGGTCTTCCAGCTGCTCCTTCCTCAAGTCCCTTTTGGACAGCCGGGGTAAATCTTCCCCTTCAACCTGGGTCACCCTGCAATAGTATTTGGGTACTCCGACAGCCGAAACCCCAATCTCTTCGGCTCTTGATCCTCCTCTGGATCGATGTTCAGTTCCCTGATATAGGGCACGCACCCCTTCTGGAGCCAAATGGGTCCATTCTTCATCAGGTTCGTGTGGTGCATGCAACCTTCTGGATAGGGCATCTGCATCCCTGTTCCCGATTCCTGGCCGATACTTCAGGCTGAAGTTGAAGCTAGAGAGGGCAGCCAACCATCTGTGTCCTGTTGCATCCAGCTTAGCTGTAGTCAACAGATAGGTAAGGGGATTATTATCCGTCTTGACAATGAATTCAGCTCCGTACAGGTAATCTTTCAGTTTGTCGACCACTGCCCACTTTAAGGCCAGGAATTCAAGTTTGTGGGTAGGATAATTCCTTTCAGCAGGTAGTAGACTCCTGCTCACGTAGGCTACGGGTCGCAGGTGGCCCCCATGTTCCTGGTAGAGTACCCCACCCAGCCCATCTCGGCTGGCATCGACATGTAGTTCATATGGTTTCGTGGGGTCTGCGTAGGCCAACACAGGGGCAGTGGTTAGATTCTTTTTCAACTGAATGAAAGCCCCTTCACATTCTGGGGTCCACTGATCCTGGATGGACTCCTTGGCCTTCCGGGGTCCCATGGTGGACTTCATTGGCTTGACCAGTTCAGGAACGTCATCTTCTTCGTTCTTTAGTAACTCATTGAGGGGTCGGGCAATCTTGGCGAACCCCTCTACAAACCTCCTGTAATAGGAGCAAAAACCCAGGAACGACCGAAGTTCGGTCACATTTGTAGGTCTCGGCCAGGAGGCGACAGCATCCAGCTTGTCCGGGTCGGTGGCCACCCCTTCTTCAGACACGATGTGGCCCAGGTAATGGACCGAGGACTGATAGAATTGGCACTTCTCAGGAGAAAGTTTCAGGCCTTCTTCATGTAGCCTCTTCAGGACCTTTTCCAACCTCTCCTCGTGTTCTTCCAAAGTTCTGCCAAACACGATAACATCATCCAAGTATACCAGTACCTCTATCAAATTCATATCTCCAACGGTCCTTTCCATCAGCCTTTGGAAGGTAGCAGGGGCCCCTGACAATCCCTGAGGCATGCGATTGAACTCAAAGAACCCCACAGGGGTGATGAAGGCTGTCTTCTCCCGATCTTCAGGGTGCATGGGGATCTGATAATACCCACTCTTTAAGTCCATCACACTGAACCACTTCGCCCCTGACAGGCTCTGTAGGGCGTCTTCGATTCGAGGAGTGGTATACTGGTCTGGGATGGTTCTTCTGTTCAGTGTTCGGTAGTCGATACAAAGCCTCAGAGATCCGTTTTTCTTCCGGACTACCACTATCGGAGAAGCATATGGGCTCCTGGATTCTCGAATAACCCCAGTCTTCTTGAGTTCCGCCAGCTGCTGACGTAGATCTTCTAAGTCACCTAAGGGAACTCGCCGGACTCTTTCTCGGAAAGGTTTGTCCTCACTCAGGCGGATCTTATGAGTGGCACTCCTGGCGCATCCCACGTCGAACTCAGCCCTAGAAAATATTCCTCGCCATCCAGCAAGTTGTGCCTTGGCCCTCTTCACCCATTCTGGTGGGAGGGCAGCGTTTCCAGAGCAGAGCTCTTCTATAACATCTTCACCCCTTCCCTCCTCTTTAAGATCAGATGGGACAACTGGGGTAGCCGGGTTAACTTGGCCCAACAGCACTCTGGCCGGTACCTTCACCGGTGTAGTAGAGGTGTTTCTGACACTCACTAAAACCCTTCCATGGTTTTTCTGTAACACCTTCAAAGGGATCACTTCAGGGATTACTTCTATCCCTCTCTCCTCTTCCTGTGGACCTGATTCAAAGATGATAAAAGGGCCCGGCTGTTTCCATGTGAGTTTAACGGAAGCTTTCAGACAAGCCACCTCTCCTGGCTGCAAGACCTTTTCCGTTCTGTCCAACTTCCAGAGTCTTCCAACTCCTTCTGCAGGAGTCTCTTGCTCCAATACTAATCGTTGATAGGCCTGCCGTAGCATGGGGTGAATCCTTGGCGCTGGAGCATCCTGTCCCTGGACCAGTTGTGTCAGGAGGCGCCTTACTAGGTCAGTGTTGGTCCCTACGATGAGAGAGCTTTTGTTGGCCCCTGGCGGACGAGGACAGACCACCGCTAGGGTGTCGAAGGTTTCAGCTTCACCAGCCACTGATGGGTCAAAGGTCAACTTGATTGGCAGATACCCGTCATAGGGAAAACTTTGAGTCCCGATACCCCATATCTCCAGATCTTCCAACTTCTGCAGAGGTAGATGGGTAAGGTGTTTATCATAGAAGTCTCTATACAGAAGAGTCACTTGGGCCCCAGTGTCAAGGAGGGCTCTTGTGTAAATTCCTTCTACCTGGACAGAGACTACAGGGGAAGGCCCGACCAAGTTAGTTGGGAATTCTCTTGAAGTGGCCTTGTTGTCTGATTCAGTTCTCTGCACCCAGGCTCTTTTCTTTTTTTTTCTTCTGGACTTCAGTCCCCTCTGGGCCCGGTGTGCATTGATTTTCCTTCTCTCAGTAGCCTGGAGTATAGAACTAGGGGCGTTGTACCTGGATCTGACTCCCTGACTCAGATTCCCTGAATCATTGAGTCTCTTGGATTCCCTTGAAACTGGCGGGCACCCGGTCGACTCCTTCACGGGTGCCCTCTGAAGTTTTTCCGCTGGCTTGCGAGGTTCTGAGGCGACATTTCCTGGGCTGGGACATACTCCTCTAACATGTCCTACTCCCCCACAGTTGAAACAAGTTAGCGATCTCCTAGGTCTCGGTTCCGGGTCTACTCTAAGGTTAGAAGGTTTATCCGGCTTCTCTGACACGTTCCCATCAGGTAGAGTAGATGCCTGACTAGTCAGGATGGACACCATTTCTATCAACTGGGACACCTGGGTCTTTAGGAGTTCAACTTGCGAGTCACTTTCTTTTGCACTTATCACTCTGACACGAGCAGTTGAGTCAAACTGCCGACTCTTCCTTTTGTTGTCTAACATGACCTCTTCTTCTCTGACCATTCGGATCAGGTCAGGGTATTCCAGAATGCCACCATCTTGGCGAGTTCGCAACAGTATGGCAATGGGATCTAAGGGTTGAGCCCCTCTCAGCACCTGCCGTGCACGAGTCTCATCTACCTTCCGGGGGTCTATCCCTTTCTTTATCAAAATCTGGTGGATGATCTTATCTAGGCGTCTAATAAATTCGGACAACTTCTCTTCCTCTTCTTGGTAACAGTGGTCTAACTGGTAAAGAAGTTCAGCCACGTTCTCCGTCCGACCAAATACATCTTGTAGAATGTCTAGATAATCCTGTGCAGTACAGTTCTTTTTGCTTAGCTTGAGATTACGTACGGCCTCTAGTGCAGGTCCCTTTAAACTTTCTGTGATTCTCTGTTTCTTGTGCTGTTCTGGTACCTCCCACTCTTCCAAAGCCTGAGTGGCGGTATCTAACCACTCTTCAAACCCATCTTCTGTCGAAGGCACAGGCTGTTTCCCAGAGAATGTCCTGAGCTTCCTATATTCAGTCATCAGATAGTTTGGGGAGTCCTTACTACATTTTGCTACGATTTCCCCGAGAACAGCACACAGTTCTGAGCTAAAGGTAGACAAAGGTGGTGACTCTGGACTCCCTTCTTGGACACCTTTTTCTTTGCTGGATCCCCCAGGAGTGGTGGATGAGGGACCTTCAGTAAGGACTTCTGGATGTATTAAGAAAAGTTCTGTTTGGTCAGTAGTCTTTACACTGGTTCCCTTAAAGTAATCAGGGACCCCCTTCCTCCACTCACACAATGCATACGTGTGTGGAACGGTGGTGTCTGTCTTTATGTCAGTCACCCAGAATTTCCTGTCTGTGGACAGTGCCCTTAAAACTGGGAGGAGTTTTTCCTCAGTCCAGACCTCTCCCTTGATTTCAACCACCAGGCCATTTTCCACTACGACATTCTCTTCCCTGCACCACTCGGCTGCAGCGGTAGGATCCATTTCTGCGTTGAGGGGGATTCTGTGGCTGAGAGGGTTGTGTTGCAGGACTGTAGATCATCCCGGACGAGCCCCCACGTGTAGCACCACCCCCGCAGGAGCTGCTGATTAGATTATTGGGTCTACGTCCTGCCTAACAACCCACAGAATTGGCTCGAACCCTCCCTAGGCACAACTGACCCAGAATAGGACTGGAATACCAAATGGCTACACAGATTGGAATATAACACTTCAATAAATAATAATGACCTGTTACCTCTCTCCAGCTGCAGTCCTTCTGGGTAATACAAGGTGACCACACACAAGCTTGCTTTTAAACAGGAAAGTTATTTACTGTGAATCAAATAAACAGTTTCGATACAGTAAAATATGACTTTGTAAAAGGATATACTAATTAATTAATCAAAGATAAGATAAATACTGTGATATCACTCCTCAAGGGCACATTAATTGTTTCAGGAAATGTCTCAGAGCCTATAGGACCGCCATCTTAATCACTATTATACTTTTGGAGATAAGGCTCAGCATTCAGTTAGACACAGTATCAGAATGTCAGACCTATCTGAGTCCGCTGTTTCTTCTCTATATCTTCGCTAGCAACGTTGGTGCACTCGCAATTTGTAATCCACATTGAGGATGGGTGATCAATAGAGAGAATGGCAGCAAACAGTTAGTAATCACCGCGGGGTGTCTGTGCAGGATTGCCGGTAAAACTTCTGTGAGAGATGTACTGGGCCACCTGGTATATTGCCTTCTACTACTCTAAGGCTAATCCTGACTAAAGTTACTTCTTTGATAGATAGAGTCAGTTTTTGGGCAGGTGCCCTCTCACCAACAGGACTGTCTCCCAGGAAGCCTCCGCTGCTGTCTCAGTCTCCGGCCTCTGTCACCAGCCGCGCTAGGTATTTGGGGTGGATGAGTCTGGTCTCTGTAGAACATCGATGGGACCTCCAGGAGGGATCCTCTACTGGAGATGAAACACTGCAACTTAGTCACTTAAGGCCCAGGAGTTTCGGCCTAGCATACAGCATCAGCCCACAGCACTGGCATCCTGCTTGTCTCACTGTGTCTTTCCCAAGAGAGTGAGCCTGGCTCCTCCCTTCCTTTATAAAGCTTCCCCCAGAAGGCTGTGCGGTGCAGCAGTGCACCCTGGTATTCTCAAAGCACTATGGGCGATGAAGACTGCTCAACTTCCTGAAAGGAAAATAACATCAAAAGACATTCCATAGCCGCTGCAATGTGTCCTTTTGGCCACTAGATGGAGCCGAGTTCCTCTCAAATGTCAAGCAGCAGTCTTTTAGAACTTGTATAATGGAAGACCCCGCTACACTACTAAATTTTATCTTTTTATACAAATTCCTTATTGTAATATATGTGTGGAATTGCATGTGCATGTGTATATATGTATACATGTACACATGTGTGTATGTATATGTATGCTCATGTTTTTGCTTTTCCAAATTTGGCACATTTTAAATTTATTCTTTTGTGGGACCTTTTTTCATGGACACTCCATCGATGTATATATCTTTATATTTATATTATTCACTGATTGATTTATTTTAGGTTCCATATCCTTTTATTATTTTATTACTCCGTTGATGACATCTTATTTAATTTTTATCTATTAGCCTATTGAGAGATTAGTGCTACATCTACCAATATGCAGCAGCATTTTCGCATTATTTTATGTTATAATTTTACAAATTTTACATATCTTCTATATATAGATATCACTTTTAAATGTTAAAATTATGAGTAATTGTTATGTGCATATCGTTATAATGGCCTGTTTCTCTTGAATATGGCCGCCATATTTCTGTAGCCTTAGCTCGTCCTCTGTACACTCCTACCGATAGATCGTATTTGTGTATATATATCCCTGGCTCAGAGCGGTCTCCGTATTGAACACTTGAAAAAAGAGCGTGCATGCTCCGTACGAGCTTGGCGCATGCTCTGAAACGCGTCGTGTGCACCTTGACCTTGCTGATGTCACACGGTTGTTGGTGCGTCCCAGCCTGCGTTCCAGCCTGCCACGAGAGAGCGAGCCGGTCCCGGAAGACAGTTAGCCGGCCTCTCTCCGTCCTTCGAATCCATCTACCGGACAGGATTGTTCCAACTTTTCCTCTCTCTCGGCAGAAGTGCTATGGACACCTCACCGCTTGACTCCGCATCGAGCTGATTATATGTTCCTTTATCCTGTAAGTTGCCATGATCTTATGTGCTTACATCTCAATAAAATACTGCACTTAGAGGCGCTTCGCCCCTTTTTTTCATTTCTATTGTTCACAGACTGACTTCCTGTGTGGTGGAGCCGGCCCTCTGTGCAGATCTACTTCACTCTCCATCTCCATGGTTTATTTCACTTATGGACTTTACTGTTTACATATAGGTAACCTCATTATTTTCCCAGTACTTCATTGTATTATTGTATATTTGACACATCCTTACACTAACCGCATTAACACTGGACCAGAGCGCCAGCTAATTTTTATTTTTATTTTTTCTCACTGTGCTAATCTATGGCAGGCGACCCACTTGTCGCCTGACAAGTCGCCCCAGTGTGAACCGGCTCTTACTTGCCAGTGTGTCCTGTTATAGCTATGCAAAGAGTTGATTCCTAAAACAGTATTAAACAATTTTTTTGTTATGAACTCTGGTTTTGTGATGGCTGTGCTTTAAAATTAAATTAATATGATCTTAATTCAAGTGATGAAAGATTTTGAAATTCTAACAGTAAACAGAGTTGAGTACTACTATAAGACTCGATTCACACCAGCGCGACTTGTCAGGTGACTTGTCAGCCTGACAAGTCGCGGTCCCTTGACTGCTACAGGACCCGTTCTAATAGGAGCGACACAAGTCGCTCCGACTTAGAAAAAGGGTCCTGTACTACTTCGGGGCGACCTCGGAGCGACTTGCATAGACTTCCATTATATGAAGTCTGTGCAAGTTGCGCCGAAGTCGCGGTGCACTGGACTTCACAAGTCGCCCCCGAAGTAGTACAGAGTCGCCATAGTGTGAACCGACTCTAACATGAACCCAACCTGTTATAAATGTTTGGAAATAGTTTCGTTGAAAATATCTATTAGAAGCTTAAAAGTAATTAAAAAGTAATCAAATGTAATCAGTTACTTTACTTTTATAAAGTAATTGAAAAGTTACACTACTTATTACATTTTAAATAGGGTAATTTGTAATCTGTAACCTATTACATTTCCAAAGTAACCTTCCCAACACTGCCAACAGTGCAGCTTATCAGTGCCCATCAGTTCAGCCTCATCAGTGCCTCCTCATAGGTGCCCGTCAGTGCAGTCTCATCAGCACCCATCAGCCCAACCTCATCAGTGCCCATCAGTGAAGAAAAATTTTAGAACAAAAAAGTTTTTTTTTAATTTTCAGTCTTTTTTTGTTTGCTTAGCAAACAATAAAAATGAATGAAAAATGATAAAAATGTAATTTGGGTACAATGTTCCATGACCGCGCAATTGTCATTCAATGTGTGACAGCGCTGAAAGCTGAAAATTGACCTGGGCAGGAAGGGGGTGAAAGTGCCTGGTATTGAAGTGGTTAATATCACTTTAAAAAAACAATACAGTTGTTTAACCACTTAAGAGAAAAAAATGGTGATAAACCAAAAAGAACTGCGCAAGTGGATATTGGTTAACACAAATTGCACCAATTAGTGCTGTGCTATACCTTTAAATAATCGTGAATATAAAATTTAAATAATTTATGTAATTTAAATGAATGTATATGTGAACATATAATTTGTGGTAATTTCTTCCACACTGCAAGCAGCAAACAAAAACGTATATAACGTGACAAATGTGAAATTGAGAGTAAAATATTGCGCTCAACAATAATATTCACAAAAAGTGCTTATGTGCATAGATAAATAGATAAAAGCTGATATACAAACAGTCCAACAGTGCTTAAAAAACCATTAGTAGCTAAAAAAGGCCACAACAATAGATAAAAGCACAAAACCAGCTTATATGCATAAATAAATGTATAAAGTCCTTGAAGTGCTTAAAAATCAAGGTGATTAAATTGGTTAATCGCAGCAATGTTTAAAAGCATAGACTTGATAGAAGTGATGTGAAACCTTCACCTCCACACCTTCACCCAGTGCTCTTAATAGATACTCCTTACCAGAAGGATATGACCCCTTGATTATAGGGGGTCACAATCAGCATTAGTATCCACAATAACTCCAGGCCATCCACATAACTGTCTTCTCGCCAATAAAGATGTGTGACCAGGTATTGATGGATCTCCGTTTAAAGGACATCCAAATGCAATAAAAAGGAGACTCTCTTAAGTGCAGTATGCCAGTATAATCAACAATTTATTAATAAAATTGCACTTACTCCATATCGCACAAACAGTCCGCTTTCAATTGCAATCGCAATATCGGTTGGTTTGGTGAATAGAACGCCGCTCCACGCCTGCGTTCCACCAACCCGGAAGTCTACGGTCTCACGCTCCCGACGCACGTTTCGTCAGGCTGTGCTGACGTCATCAGGGGATGATCTGTCTCAAAAAAAGCTCTGTCTCAAAAAAAAATTTAGTTTGGGTACAGTGTTGCATGACCGCGCAATTGTCATTCACAGTGCAATAGCGCTGAAAGCTGGCCTGGGCAGAAAGGGGGAGAAAGTGCCCGGTATTGAAGAGTTTAATGAAGGGAGTGCATTAAGGTAAAAAGCCTTCAGCCTTAACAGTCACTTTAATTGACTCTGTAAAAGGTCAATTTTATAATTTTCCATAGGCTGCGATATTATTCCGTTAGCTGTGTGTGGATTGTCTTTCTGTTCTTTGACTCAGGGTGCTTTGGCCTTCACCTTTCTATGTGTCCTCATACCATTAATACAGTATGTAAGTAAAATAGAACAATGGAAACAAATGCATGGTGAGAAGAGGATGATAATATAATAAAAACACGCAATGTATAACACACATTGAAGTAACACAAATAAAACCTGAATAACTATTGAGCCCCCGTTCACACTAAGGCGACCTGTGAGGCAACCTGGTCGCCTCACAGGTCGCCGTAGGTCTCCTCCCATAGGGAAGCTGCGGACCCGTTCTAATAGGAGCGACACAAGTCGCTCCGACTTAGAAAAAGGGTCCGGAGCTTCTTTGGGGCGACCTTCTCGCACCGCCACCTCGGAGGTCGCGGTGCAAGGTAGCGTCGCCTGCATGTGAACGGGGGCTTACTAATTCTGCTTTTTAGTTTTATGAATTATTTGTAGTATTTGAAGAACACAGGCTACTCTATGGCTATGTACACCCAACAAGGTCAACTTCTGTTTGAATCAGCCTAACAATAAAATATAAAGGAGCTTAGAACTGAATGCAGCCGTCCATTATTCTTTACAAGCGTGCGGCTGCAAAATAGCCAGGCTGGGCACTTTCGAGGCTTTCCAGCATTGTTTGGATCCTGGTAATTAGCAAGACAAAACTCTATTTTTTATCTGAAGCCTCAGGTCTGAAAAGCCTTTTTCTTGTTCAATTCTTTTTAATTATTTTGGATATCAAACATTTTCAGTCTTCAGGGTCGATGGCCCTCAAAAGTTTACACAAGACAGGAACGCTGGCAATAAACGTGTCCGTTTTTTAAGGTCAGTAGGTTGAACAAAAAAACTGACTCGATTTCTCCATCCACAAATCAATGTGGATGGGGTTATCCTTCCCTCTGAGCTATTGCATTCTAACAGTGAGTAGACTTCCCCGCCATCTAAATACAATAATCAGTGTAGCAGGCTATAGCCTGCAGTGTCGCTTGAGCTGGGAAAATCCAACAGGGCAGTTATATAGAAGCTGACAGAAAGATCAACTTCTGTACAACCCCCCCTCCCCATGCACGGTCCAGCAGGAAACCGTGGCAGGGAAAGTGCAGGGACTGCACCATCTCTACTTAGGAAGCCTCCCATTTGGGTGTGGACCGACCAAACTGCATCCCCGCTCCTTGCTGCAGAAGCTGTTGGCATCATTTCAAGAGTAAGATCCTCTGCTATGATTTGTGAGTGGCTCCGGTTGGCTGTATCTACCCGCTGGGCCTGATTGCACATTGTTGGAACTCTCTTAATATATTTTTCTCATCCATCTCAACCTCTCAGTGTTTTCTTTGTCACCGGTGCAATATGATGCACCCTACCCACAAGATCGACTCTGGAGCTAATGAACCCAGAAGGAAAAAGTGAGGGTAAAGAAAAGAGGGGGTTGGAATAAGGCTCCATGTACACGGGACGCTGGAAATGGCCGTTTAGGAGCAGTTGGGCGTTTTTTTCAGAAGCCCCTGAACCCATCTATATTTTATCTTATCTGTCCATGTACACCAGGTCGTTTACAGTCATTTGCAGGCAGTTGCGTTCAGGGACTGTTTTTAGAACGCAATTATTTGCGTTCGAACGTGTGTTTTCCGGCGTTTCAAACGCACAAACGTGTCCGAACGTGTCTGAACGCGATGACCCGCGTTTAGCGTTCGGGTTTTTCCATTTTAAGGGGAATCATTTTTTTGACCTCCAGGAACGCTTCTAAACGCAAACGCCCGCAAACGCTGCTAAACGCGGGTACAAACGCGACCGAACGGACGTTTCAAACGTCCTAAAAATTCCAGCATTCAAAGGGACTTTTAACAACGTCCCGTGTACATGGAGCCTTAAGGTACAAAGTAGAAGAGGAGAAGGCAGAAACAGAATGTATACACCACAGATGGTCATGGGTCAGGTAGATAGGGAATAAGTAAGTTAGGCTAGAGGGGTTCAGAGAAGGTGAGGTATAAGTGAGCCAGGGTTGCTAAATTTTGAGGAATACAGTTTGTGAGTCATTGAGGATACTTGACAATTTTTCATTGACCAAAGTCAGGTTCATGTGGTCTTTCACTTCCTGAAAGGGAATGAATAATTTATTCCAGGCTTTCGTTATGGTCTGCTTTGCAGTCGAAAACAGGTACATAACCAGCTTAACTTCGATCCATGCATGGCCAGCTTAAGGGCGCATGGGTGGGCCAGTTCAACTCTGGAGCTGATGAACTCAGATGGAAAAGGTGGGGGTACAGAAAGGGAGGAGGTTGGAAGGAAAGTACAGAGTGCAAGACGAGGCGGGAGGGGGGGACACAGGATATATCCCCCACAGACTCTGGTCATGAGTTAGGTAGATAGGCTATAAGTAATTTAGGCTAGAGGGATTAAGAGAAGGTATAAGTAAGAGAAGGTATTCAGAGAAGGCATAAGTAAGCCATGGTTCATGTAGTCTTTGAAAGGGGATGGTGGATTTTGTTCCAGGCTTTGGTTATCCTCTTCGCAGCCCAAAACAGGTACATGACCAGCTTCTGTTTGGAGTGAAAAGAGGCTTGGAATTGATTGATGGAGTAGGGCCAACCTCGCATCCTTGGGGATAAGCACATGAAATAAGGTTTGGAGTAATCCAAATATTCTAGACCAGAGCACGGTCAGATTTGGGGGAGACCCACAGATATGGAGTACATCACCATGTTGGCAACAACCCCTAAAGAACCTACCCCCTGTGATTTGGGTTTGCATGGAATATTCGAGCTCGGACCCAAAACCACCAAAAGACAACCCCATATGCAAATTCCAGGATGAATTAAGGAACAGTTCGATACTCCCATCAGATCTTGCTTCGGTTTTCCTATTCCACGGGACCCCGAGATCGCCTTGAAAAAGGCTTTTTTCAAACAATATTGGGATTCAACAACTAAAGGGGTTGAGAAACTTTATTGAAACAATTGTGTGAACATTTGCTTAGGTTATCCATTCATGTGCAATGCATCCGCACATGATTGGATATTAACCAAGCCTATTCTGACACTTCGCTCCTACGTGTAAAAATCTACTTTTTTTTTGCTAGAAAATTACTTAGAACCCCCAAAAATTATTATTATAATATATATATATATATATATATTTAGCAGAGGCCCTAGAGAATAAAATGGTGGGTGTTGCAATTTTTTATGTCACATGGTATTTATGCAGCGGTTTTTCAAACGCAATTTTTTTGGGGAAAAAAGAAAAAAATTTGTATAATGTGAAAGATGATGTTACGCTGAGTAAATAGATACCTAACATTTCATGCTTTAAAATTGCATCTGCCCGTGGAATGGCAGCAAACAACGGTGCTTAAAATTCTCCATAGGCGATGCTTTAAATGCCTTTACAGGTTACCAGTTTAGAGTTGCACAGCAGGTCTGGTGCTAGAATTATTGCTCTCACTCTGATGTGCCGTAAACTTGGTGGGACAGGGGCGCTTTGAATTTAATTTAATTTTTTTTTTTTTTACATAAAATGTTTTTTTACACTTTTTTTTTTTTGTACTAACTTTATTGCTATCACAAGGGATGAACAACATCCCTTGTGACAGCATGGGCCATGACAGGTCCTCTTTTTGGAGAGATTTGGGGTCTATTAGACACAGATCAGTCTGATTGGCTGCTTTCCTGGCCGCAGGTGGCTAAGTAAACAAAGGGACAGAACTGTAAGCGACTAACTACTCGTCGCTTCCGGTTCCCAGGGTTACAGAGAGAGGGGAACAACATCAGTTCCTCTCTCTCTGTATAGGGCAGCCATTGCCGCCAGGCGCATCACTCCCGGGCACCGCAATGGGACTGGAGAACCCGGGAGAGGTGGCAGCGGCAGGGGGGAGTGGTACCCCCTTCAGTCACCTGCAGAAGTGATCAAGTAGCTAATTAGCCACTCAGATCATTTCTGCATTCAAGAGAATCGCAGGTTGTAAAGAATGGTACTGGGATGATGCCTATAGGGGCGGGCATCATCTCGGTATAACCACTGAAACCCAAGGATGTATAGGAACGTCCTTGGGTGGAAGTGGTTAGACATGAACATTTAAAATAGTGAAGATTCTTACCACCATAGCTCAGTCTCCATGAACATAGTCTCAGACATAAACTAACCTTTACGCACAAGGTAGATTCCAATAGTAAAAAAAAACATGCAAACACTGACTATGTAGAAGAAGGGTGGGTGCACAGGAGTGCCTAATGCAGATCCCTAGATTGGCCACTAAGATATCCATAATCCATAGTTAGGGTCCGGAACCCTTACAGTGGTAGCAAACAGTGTATTTGCCTAGGCAGCCACTAGAGATACCAAGAACCAGGTCATGGTAAATGTGTAATACTTGAGACTCTAGCTTCCAGGAGCTTCCACCTAAGGCCCGTACACACGATAAGAGGATCATAAGAAAAATTTCATTGGACAAATGACCGGCTGATTATCTGATTGTTAGTATAGTGCTTTCCAGAGCCAATTCTGAATTTTAGGGCAACAAAAACTGAAGGTGCAGGCTAGAAATTTTTTATTGTAAGTGTAGCACTACTCCCATGGGAGCTGCTGAAAGCAGGTTCCCCTGGGTTACCCATAGCCACGACTTGTAAATCCTTATTACTTTAAGTGCTTGGCTCAGTCAGTAAACAGTCCAGGGGATTTGGTTTTTGTTGTTTTTATTTTAACTGGGAGAAGGGATGAGTGGGATACTCCAACTTGGTAACTATGCACAAACTTGAGGACTTCTAACTATGCTGCAAGGCCGCTGCTTCACCTTGCCACTGAAGTGAAGTAATTGAAAGGCAAACTACTTGGTAGATTACTCTTCAGGGTTCTACCTTGCGCCCCCTTTACTCGCTAACTGTGTAAGCTGACCTTCTGTCCACTGACCTCACTGGAGTGCTCCCCCTTCCTGGGCAGACCCCTTGACAAGCCCCCTGGTACTCACGGACACTGTTTTTCCCAGGTAGCTCTGTCTACAGCTCCACTGTCAGCTTCCCTAGGACCTTCAAGGCTCAGCTCCACACCGGGCTCATCAGGCCGACTGCCTGTGACCACTTTCCTCAGACTACAGAAGGAGAGACAGCCGTCACCCTCCTCCTGGGACTCTGCTTCCCGTCAAAGACACCCTATCACATGTGCCCTCAGTTTTTATGGTCAATCCCAGGATGCACTGCGGTGGTGCCCTCCCACTGGGACTGCCACAAAACCCCTTGTGTCACTGGCTAGGTTTCCTCCACTGTCCAACAGGCTCCCCTATTGTGGGGACACTCCCTCAGACCAAGTGACTCACACCTAAACACATGTAATAGGCATAACTATCTGCCTGATAAGCAGATGGAGCAAAATAAATGCCTTTTCCTAGCAGCAATCTAGGAGGGTGGTACATCAGCGAACACAACGTCCACTTTTCATTTAATGTGTACAGTAATCGTACAGAAATAAATTAATAGAAAAAAATGTGCATGATCAGAAGCATAGAACAACCCTAGACTTCCTCTTCTACTAGGCTAGTACGTAGCTACGTTTGGCTACGTTTGCATTTGTTAGACCGAGAATTTTCGTACATGTCTAACATTCCGACTACACCATGATATGCACTTTAGTGGAAAATAGAGCGAGCAGTCGCCTGATTGTCTCATAGTGTGTACTAGGCTTTAGGGAGGAAACCGGTATGGAGAGCTGCATGACTTTTGGGACTACTTGCACCCCCTTTGCATGAAACACAGGACTCTTGCAACACAAGGAATGTGCCGTTAGCATTGGGAATTTGGGAAGCTTGAAGAATGTAGATTTACTGGTTCAGTAAATTGATAACCTTTCCCCTGTTGTTTGAACTCTCCTTTCTCCTCACACATATACATGGGAATGTTTTTTTGGAAGTAAACAGGTGCTGGGTTAAAGTGATATTAAAGTCTTGTTATTTAAAAAAAAAAATGGTTTACTTACCTCCTCTGTGCAGTTGGTTTTGCACAGAGCAGCCCTGATCCTCTTCTGCTAATGTAAATAGTTTTTTTAGTGTAGGAACATTTTGGCTTGGCCAGGCCTGGGTTGAATCTGGGTCAGGGCTGAGTGACTCTGGGAAGCTGGATGACTCAGCAAGCCGCATCTCTGGTGCCTCCCTGTGTTTTCTGGAACCTTGCAGAAGCTTCCAGAAGTAGTGGGTGGAAGTTAGGAGGAGCTGATTGACATATTTATGAGGGCCAGAAAAGGGTCTGGAAGGGGGTAGGCCCCTCATAAATAGGCTTGAGTCATGCCAGCAGGGGGAGTCGGTGGAAGATTGAAGATGGAGCATTGAGGAGGCTGTCGTGACCCTTGAGGGTGCCCCCTAGTTTGGGGGAGGTGACCTTAGGCCTGGGGCTCGGGTGCTGGAAGGACATCCTATCCTGGAGGCACGAGAGCAAGGAGAGGACAGCGGGAGCAGGTCAGCACGTCCAGGAGATCTCCTGAGAGTCAGCCTAGGAGTACTGGTGAGTATCAATCTGGAGGACTGTGGGAGAAGTAGCCAGGGGGGGCTAGGAAAGGGGCTGCTGCAGGCAGGATGGCTGGCAGGGCCTGAAGAGGTTGCGCTGGGACCAGTGACCATGGGAGGAAGTGCTGTAAATGTGCTAGTGGTGTCACTCTACATTCCTCAAGTATAGGTGCTGCAAGTCCCTGTCTGCAATGCACCGTTGCTACTGAGTTGTCCCTGAATAGTTCACTTTGAAGTCAAGTGGGCATCCCATAATACCCCTATCCCCATCCAAGTTCATTGTCCTCAATAAAAAAAACAAAGTACTGGTCTGTTTTTGATTCTGAAGTAACTGAAAATTCAGTGCCTGGCTGTGAATGGTAGGGGAACCCAGTTCATCTGCGGCCCTTAAGGGTGTGTGCTACATTTGGGGGGCTTCGTTCAGGATATTGCACATGGCAAGTTGGCAACCTACACAGCCCTTGCTCCTAGCAACTGGAGATTCATGGAGTCAGGGGACTGTACTTTGTTCCAGGACCACTGTGAGGCTTGAAATCCGGGAGATGGACTTATGTGCTCTGCCTATTTGTAAATCTGTGCTTAAAGTGGAGTTCCAGTCTTAAAAAAAAAAAAAAATAAAATTCAGCGGCTACAAATACTAAAGCTGCTGACTTTTAATACAAGGACGCTTACCTGTCCAGGAATCCAGCGATGTTTGCCCCCCTAGCAGATTCGTCAATCGGCTTCAGGTGCAGGCGCCGGCATCTGTAGTAAGGGAGCCCCGCGGCTTCACAGCCTGTTTCCTACTGCGCATGTGCACTTTCTGAATGATCCCGCTGTCTTCTGGGACCTCTGTGTGTCCCAGAAGACAGCGGGGGTAAGGAGGAGGGGCCAGAAATGTCATAGACCACCATGCGGCGATCTTACCAGGAAGTGGGAGTAGGTACCTGTCAAAACCAGGTACCTGCTCCCCCCCCCCCCCCCCCAAAAAAAAGGTGCCACAAATGTGGCAGTGGAAGGGTGCGAACAAGCAGATCTTTCCCTTGTGGATGGAGCTCCACTTTGTCAAGTGCCACTGTCCATGGCAACCAGCGGGAAGTAACTGCTTTGTCTCCCCTTAGAAGTTAGTGCTGTACCGCATGCCCAGTTGCTACAACCACGGCTGGGGCCGAAACTTGTACTAAAACCTGCTATTCAGTAGAGAACTGTGCTATGTGCTGTCACCTGTGATAACCACAGCGGGGGTTCTTGTCCGGGATGTTGCTCACGGCAAACTTCACAGCCGCTGCTCCTAGCAAATGGAGTTCATCGAGCCAGAGGACTGTACTTTGCTTCCAGGACCACTGTGGATGTTAAAACAGGGGAAATTAACTTAGAGTATCTCACAAAAGTGAGTACACCCCTCACATTTTTGTAAATATTTTATTATATCTTTTCATGTGACAACACTGAAGAAATGACACTTTGCTACAATGTAAAGTAGTGAGTGTACAGCTTGTATAACAGTGTAAATTTGTTGTCCCCTCAAAATAACTCAACATACAGCCATTAATGTCTAAACCGCTGGCAACAAAAGTGAGTACACCCCTAAGTGAAAATGTCCAAATTGGGTCCAAAGTGTCAATATTTTGTGTGGCCACCATTATTTTCCAGCACTGCCTTAACCCTCCTGGGCATGGAGTTCACTAAAAAATGAAAAATGCTCCGCCTCCTGCACTTTGACACTTCTTTTATAGGCAAGGGCTGGGGCCACCTGGCTATGCCACTCAGTGGCTTTGCCCTCTTCTGACGTCTGTCCTGGTATGGTTCGGGGGGGGGGGCGGACACTCGCTCATTCCCCCCCTTTTCCTAACCTGCCTGGCTGAATGCCCAGATAAGGGTCTGGTATGGAATATGGGGGGGAACCCACGCCGTTTTTTTTTTTTTTTTTTATAATTTTGGTGTGGGGTTCCCCTGCAAATCCATACCAGACCCAAAGCACTTTTTTTTCTATTCAGCTGTCACTGGGGAAGCCCATTGACAGCTGATGACTCATCAGTTGTTAAGGAGGCCACGGCCGGCTTAAAGCAGAGTTCCACTCAAAAGTGGAACTTCCACTTTAAGGCCTCCTGACCCCCCTGACATGCCACATTTGGCATGTCCTTTTTTAGGGGGGGGGGGCGGGTACCTAGATTTGACAGGTATCCGCTCCCACTTTTGCTCGGGCCGCGGCTCGAGGGGAATTTCTCCTCTCCCCCCTCCCTCCCTGCAATCTTCTGGGACACGTTACAGGTCCCAGAATATTGCCCGCCCACTTCGGATGCGCAGTGTGACTCGCGCATGTGCAGTGCTCGCCCGGTTGTGAAGCCGGTGCCACGGGGAGGAGAGAGAGAGGACCGAGGCTCCTGCCGGCCGCATCGCTGGACTGTGGGACAGGTGAGTGTGTGTTTATTAAAAGTCAGCGTCAGTGGCGGCTGGTGCTCCATGGGCCGGGGGGGGGGGCAGCAGACGGACCGCACCATACCCACCCGGACCACACCAGGCCACGCACCCCCCCCCCCCCCGCTCACTCACCCTGCCTGGATATCTGCAGCAGCAGGCGGCGGCGGGTTTGGCTTCTTCCTCCTGTCTTCTGTGTCTCCTCGTCCATGCCCAATGGCTTCTCCTTTCAGCCAATCGGGAAATAGGTCTCAAGACCCACTTCCTGATTGACCAGGAGAAGAATCCGTGTGACAATAGCGAATTTTCATTTGCTATTGTCACACAACAGGGTGGGCTCGGGGCGCAGTGCTCTGCGCCCCAAACCCACCCTTTTTTTCTAGCCTATTAGAGCCTCTGGCTCTAATCACATGGCTAAAAAAAAAAAGCCGAATTGAAGTCCATGCGTCCGGCGCCCCGCATGTAGATTAGGGGGCCGGACGCATGGATGGGGGGGGGGCAGTGCCACTGAGCCCCCAATGCACCAGCCGCCACTGGTCAGCGGATACACTTTTTTATAGCTGCTGACTTTGAATAACCACAAAAACCAGTGGAACTCCGCTTTAACAACCAGCTTACACTTCACCCTGATTGGGCAAAACTTTGCCCAATCAGGGTGCAGAATGCACTGTGTAGCGCTCGGTGTATTACAGGGTGTTCGGTAAACGGCCGAACAGACAAATGTTCAGCCTGAACTACTAACTACAGTGTGATGTGTGTTACATAACTTTGCTGTTGCTCATGGCAACCACAGTAAATACTTGCTGCCACTTGCTCTCAGTTGCTCGGGCACAGTCGGAGCCCATAGGCATGTCCTGACAAGTCCTGCAAGTATCAGCATGTGCATCACAAACATCAGTGTACTGCCTGTGCCTGCACATTTCAGTCCAGTAAACAAGGGGTTACTGCCAAGTAGGCCTGCTTATCAGAGCTGCAGACGCCAGCCAGTCTGAAAGCTTGGGGGTGAAGCCACGCCCCAGAGGAGTCTGTGTGCTCTGCTTGTGGCAAGAGAGAGAAGCAAGATGGCGGAAAGTGCATGTGTGTATCCAGGGCTGACCTGGTTGCATGACATGCAGGTGACTCTGGTGGACACCGGTGTCAGACTTGAGCATGGCGGGGGATTCGCCGTCTGAATAATTGAGGGGACGGAGAGGCTGTGTCTACTGTGTCCTCGTTGCAGAATATTGAATTCGGTGGTTAGTGCCTGGATCTGGTGTGGGCACTGTAATGAGCTGCTCACCAGGCTGACACCAAGCAGGCTGGAGCCACTGAACTACAGTGTGGATCTATGGTCAGGTCTCTGAACAGTAAAGCCACAGAAGTCCAGGAAGGCTGGAGCGGGCCCTGAAGTATCTGCTAAAGGATGGGTTGAGTCTGAGGCTGGTGACACCCCTGCGAAGAAAAGTGACATCGGGGACGAGCGTTGGAAGTCTTCCAGGGCCTGCGGCTCAGTCGGGGAATTGTTAACTGTAAATACTGCCCAGCAGGAGCCAGATGATGTCCCTGAAATGCTGTCCATGCCGGTTAACCCTGTCATTTGCGTCTTCAGGTGAGCCGGTTGGGCAGTTGCAGTGGTGGGTGCCGGTTGGGCAGTTGCAGGGGACGCCCAGACTGTAGGCGGAATTTGCACCTTAAGGCTAGGTTCACATTACTGAGTGTCAGGAAAGTGCGCAAAATTGTACCCTTTACCGACAAGCAGAGAAATGTTTAGTAGACGAGCAGTGGTGCCATTATTTATTAATGACCCTCCCTAAATTCCCCCACGCATCTGCTAATAGTTGTCTTTGCACGTATTCCGCATTATTTGCGCGTAGGGCAGCTCATTAAAATGACATGCTCACAGAATTGCGTGCATGCTCAGTCACACCTGTAGGTGTGAACCTTTGCACAGCATGTTTTCTCATGAATTATTATTATTTTATTATATATATATATATATATATATATATATATATATATATATATATATATATATATATATATATATAATTCATTCATGTATTGATGTGTTGATGTAATGCATGCCTTTTTATTTGCATAGATTATTTCTTATGGTATGAATTATTTGTTTTCATATATTATTTTTTACATGTCCTTATAGTCCTTATATGTTGCATATGAAATGCTGGAATGTGCAAACACTTTACCTTCTTTTCTAACGTGTCTATTAAACTGAAACATTTATACTCTTTTTCATTGTAAAATCTGCTCTATAATAATACATCTATAGCTGTATTATAATAATAATAGAAATACTGTATTATAATAATATAATAGTAATAATAATAATAATATATAATAATGGATTATATCTATTATTATATTAAATTATAATAATATAAATACAGTAGTATATCATAATAATAGATATAATATATTAGTATAATAATAAAATATTGAATTTAATATTAATTGAAATAATATATCATAATATAATAACATACTAATATTTTTAATAATAATAGAAATACTGTATTATAATAACATACTAGTAATAATAATAATAGTCGATATAATATTATATCTATATAATAATGATAATAGATTATATATATTATTATATTAAATTATAATAATATAAATAGTATATCATAATAATAGATATAATAATATATTAGTATAATAATAATAATATAATAATAATAATAGAAACAATAATATATCTGTGTAATATTAGTAACAGATTTAATATAAAAACAAATAATAATAATAATATATATAATATATAATGATAATAATAGATATAATAATAATAATATATCTGTATAATACTAATGCTAGATTCAATATAATAATATATAATAATAATAGATATAATTAATAATATAATAATAATAATATATCTGTATAATAATAGTAAAATATTGAATATAGCAATATATAATTATTATTATTATTATACAGGATTTATATAGCGCCAACAGTTTGCGCAGCGCTTTTAAATATGAGGGAAGACAATACAGTTACAATACAATTTAATACAGGATGGATTAGAGGGCCCTGCTAGTTAGAGCTTACAGTCTGGAAGGGAGGGTCAAGTGAAATAAAAGGCACTAATAATAATATTAGATATAATAATATATCTGTATAATATTAGTAATGGATTCAATATAATAATATATTATTACTGTATATCTAATATTTAATGAATTCAATATAATAGATATAATAAAATATCTGTCTAATAAAAATAATAATACATTCAATATAATATACTGTATATAATATTTTTATAATAATAGATCTAATATAATAGATCTTTAGCTGACAACCTATTTGATCAATAAGCCGCACATGGGGAAGTGAATTTCTATAATTATGAATTGATCGCAACTTCAACAACTTCAAATTAAATTTTTTTTTTATTATATCTCTGTTTCTACCATGTAATCCCAAAGTCTGATCAATCAAAATACGATTGTAGTAATACAATCAAAAACCCAGCTATAGATCTAATAATAATAATACTATTCAGAATGATTACTGTATTTAGAATAATAATTATTATTATTTTAAATATTTTGTTACAAAAAGAATTATAGCAAAAATGTGTTTTACTATAAATTAGGTAACGCAGTTAGTTGTTCTTTCACATTTTTAATTTTTTTTAAATGTATTTATTTATTTTTTTATTTTTTACTTTCAATAGGTTTTTATTGAAATATCTAAAATACAAACAACAAACCAAAGTCGGTTTAACAAGAAATAGCCGTATCAAGCATATAAAGAGAATTAAAGGAAAGTGTACACACATATGCATACCATAAGTGCAGAACGTTATTTTTTTATTTTTTGTAGGACAGTGGTTTCTGAGTAAAAATACTTTAAAATAACTGAATATATGACTGATCACCCTGTATAACCAGCATACCTATCTGAAAGGAGACTTTTCTAAAATGTATTTATTTTTATTTTATTTCAGATTGAATAAATCAATCCACCCAGAATCTACACAGTCCATTCATGAATCAGCTTCCATCTTTTCCTTTTCTCTGTGTTCATGCCTGGGATCATGACTCAGACACGCTCTCAGCACTCGTCTGCAGCATGCTTCCAGTTTTCACAATAACAAACTTCAGCTGCCAACCAATCAGCCTTGCTCTCAGCTGAGCTGTGGAAATGTTGTGCAGAGTTCTGTGACTGGCGCAGGTCATCCAGGCTCCCTATTGGTAAGGAGTAGGGAGTGGGGAAGGGCTGCAGATGACAGTGGTGTGTTTTTGACTAGGGACTATAGGAACACCCTGTACTGAGTATTCACTCAGCAAGCTTGCAAGGGCCACAAGTCAGTAGAGTGAACTGTCCGGAGGATCTTTGCTGAATACTTAGACCAGTCAATTATCACACAGCAAGGACCTTGGAACGCCTGCAGCATTTTTACGAAGAGCGTTTCACCTCTCACACACCAGGAAGCCCTCCAGATTGGCTTTGTTTTGAACATATCTCAGAATCACATGTTGTGAACGTTACCCTGCATACCTTCCACTGCCCCGAGCATTCCTGGGTGGTCACTGTTTAAATAGTTTAAAGCCTAGTTGTCGTGATCAATTATTACACCGTGCTTCTTCGATGCCAGACAGCAGTGGCTTGTACCAAACATCCAACTCTTGCTCACTTCAGAGTCCAGAAGACCACCTTATTATCTCCGATATACTCAACAGGTTTTTACATTCAAGACGCAGCAGTGACCGAGTTGGCTCTGGCCTATCCGAAGTGTTTTTGCCCCCGTAGGACACCACTTAGCCTTACTCTAATTTTACTAAAATTGACACTTTGCCCGTAATTTTTTATTTTTTTTCCATAGGGGGCTTGTATGACCTGGTATAACCATGAGCCATTTTTTGGATTAATCATACCCATTTAAAGATGGCGGTGGGGCTTCTGATGAGCATTGTTCTTGAAAATGAGAGAAAAAATGGATATTCTGGTGGAGAATCGGTATCTGGCATGGTGGTCCTAGAGCTGCTGGAAGAGACGGAAGTCCTAAGTCTTCACCTGTGGGCTCACGGAGGAGCCATGGCGTCCTTTACTCAACGGAGAAGAGGATATGGGAACCAAGATACCTCCTCTTCTGGAGAACACGAGGAGTACCTTAATGAGAGGATTTCATTACTGCCCGCATCGGCAGGTGAGGAATAACCCTTTAAAAGGAGTAATGCGGAATATTACATTAAAGTCCAACTTCAGGAAGCTTGAAAGTTCTACCTTCCAATGGGGCTGTGCCCACATTCTTAGGGTTAACAGCTTATTTAGGTGTATGGGGATTGGTAAAGAAGATTTACCTAACTGATACTTCTTCTCCCCCATGCTTGGGCGGTCTAAGGTCCTGACGTCATCAAGACCAATTAAGGGTTCATAGCCATGCAATGGACATGAGAACACCAAGGGACAGTCCACCGCTGGAGCATGGGGGAGCGCCACCTGCAGAAAGTGCCTTACGTAGCCCCCTAGACCTAAATGTACGCAGCCCCACTGCATTGTAGACATTTTATTTTTCCTGGAGTTGGGCTCTAAGAAATGTATACATTCTTACATTCTATTATATGAATATATATATATATATATATATATATATATATATATATATATAATATTATAAACATATATTTAATATACATATTATGTGTGTATGTATGTATGTATGTATGTATGTATGTGTGTGTGTATATATATATATATATATATATATATATATATATATATAATACAGTGTGTGTGTGTATATTTATTATGTACACACATACACACACACACACACACACACACAGTATATGTATATTTTATATATATATATATATATTTATTTTTTATATATATATATATATATATATATATATATATATATAATATATTTTATATATATATATATATATTTATTTTATATAATATAATATATATATATATATATTCTACGCTGTATTGTCAAAAGTATTGTTACACCTGCCTTTGCAGGCTTTGTTTTTGCTACCTCTTGCTACCCTCATTACATATACACTATATTACCAAAAGTATTGGGACGCCTGCCTTTACACGCACATGAACTTTAATGGCATCCCAGTCTTAGTCCGTAGGGTTCAATATTGAGTTGGCCCACCCTTTGAAGCTATAACAGCTTTAACTCCTCTGGGAAGGCTGTCCACAAGGTTTAGGAGTGTGTCTATGGGAATATTTGACCATTCTTCCAGAAGCGCGAGGTCAGGTACTGATGTTGGACGAGAAGGCCTGGCTCTCAGTTTCCGCTCTAATTCATCCCAAAGGTGTTCTATCTTGTTGAGGTCAGGACTCTGTGCAGGCCAGTCAAAGTTCTTCCATCCCAAACTCACTCATCCATGTCTATATGGACCTTGCTTTGTGCACTGGTGCGCAGTCATGTTGGAACAGGTTGGGGCCATCCCCAAACTGTTCTCACAAAGTTAAGAGAATTAAATTGACAAGGGGGGTGCTGCAGCTGCAGGAGAGGTGCGAGGGCCACAAGGAGGTGTAATTGTGTTTGACACCTGTGCCTTAAGAGTTCCCTTCACAGAAACTAAGGGGCCAAGCCCAACCCCTGAAAAACAGCCCCACACCATAATCTCCCCTCCACCAAATGATTTGGACCAGTGCACAAAGGAAGGTCCCGAAAGACATGGATTTCATACCTATATATGTTATAATACATTTTGGATTTTATATCTAGTTGAGTACTCTCCCTTTTTGGGATTACTAGTGGCAAACGTTAAAGTTCTACACAACTTCTATTTTTTCTTTTGTTTGATTACTCTTTGGATGTGGTGCCATAGATACTTCTTTACATTCCTTGTCATCTGATCTTGTATCTACAATCCCCTCCACCCATAATTGGGATAATTACAATAATAAATCAGTATTTCATGTTGTTAATAATATCACTATGAACAAACACTAGGCAGGTAAGGACGGTGGTGATGATGGGTTTGGTCAGCGGTGTCAATTATGGGGGGGGGGGGGGGGGGGCGGTGTCAATTATGGGGGGGCGGTGTCAATTATGGGGGGGGGGGGCGGTGTCAATTATGGTTTGGCAATGCTGGGTTTTGTAGTTCTCCAGCAGCAGTAGGGAAGTCCCGCGTTCCTAAACCATGACATAGATGGCCAGCAGCCAGTCCCTAGGCCCATCCTCTCCTCCCCACTTCCCCCAGGGACCAATAAGACACGCATACGCCTGGGAGAGGAGCCTCGCCTATGGGCTTTGGCCTCCATCCTGAACTCTGTACAGGAACACGCAGCTTTGTACTGTCCGGATAGTTTGTTGGCAGGCGCCTGGCACAGGGGTATGAGAGATGATTACGGCCACACACCGGTTGAACTGGATGGACTATTGTCCTTATTCAACCTCAACTACTATGTAACTATGTAAGATCCAGCCTCTTCTCGGGGCTCAAACCCCGGTCACAGCCACTCCTGGCAATTGCAGCATACCAGCAGCCATCTTGGAGCCACCCATGGTGGTGGATCGCCAGGGCTTGTTCGCAAGTGCGACCTTTGCAACCCTTGTAGATCTGCCACTGGCTGATCTGTAAAGAGGAAGCAAAGCCCTGGTCCATTGCCTTTGCAAAACAAGGCATTGCACGTTAGTGTAGATCCCCTCGCCCCTGAGCAGCTTGGTGGGAACACGGAGTAGCTCAGTGGGCTGACTTTTCAAACCTCAGGGTGGAATCCTTGACTTTTTGTGTGGTGTAAAAAATTGGGTGCCAGTCACTATAGAACATCTAGGTTTGGTTCACACTAGTGCAATTACAGATAAAACCTGAGTCACACGTAATCGCATGACATTGTTTTCAGTGGTGCCCATTCACATCGATGAGGCACTGCGGCATGATTTTGGAAAAGGGTCCTGTACTGCTTTGGTGCGGTTCCAGTGCGATTTTGGTCCGATAAAATATGCAAATCACATCCAAAATGCAACCAAGTTCCACTACGTATTCACACTGATAATGTGATCCAATCTCAGGAGCAGTAGTGTGAACCTAGCCTTAGGGCACAGGTTGCCCATGTATTCCCAGTCAGTGCAGGGTTAGTGGTCCTTAAGCCAAAAACCTCAATCTGTACTCTTCAGACTGTAAAACACATCCAGGGCATTCTTTAGCAATGAAGTTTCCTCCCCTCGTGCTCCAGCTAGGCAAACTATCTCTTGTGAGCCTAGACCCTCTTTCCGCAAAGACCTTCCACAGACAGTAGACCTGGTAGGCGACAATCTCTAACAAAGCCTCCTCTCCTAGCACCAGCCTAGGAGGCAAGGACCTCTCTGGAATGTCACTCCAAATATTGAATTCTTCCCTTACCCTGCACAACTGGCTATAAACCTCTTATGGCGCTTTTCCATTGCATGGAACCGAACGGTTCGGCTCGCTTTTGTGCTTTTCCACTGCTGGTACCGCATGTTACGGTGTCGGAACGGTTTGGTACGGTACGGTACGGCGGCGCTTTTCCACTACATGGAACCGAACGGTACGGCTCTCTAAAACAGTACCACCTCGCTTGTGATTCTAAGAGGTACCATACCAGTATCATATCCCACAATCCTTTGCATGCAGCTGACTGTTTGTCACTACTAGCCACTGATTGGTCAGAGAATCGTTGTTATCCCACCCACTTACTTTAGTACTACTTGTGGAAAAGCAAACCATACCAAACCGTACCGAACCGTTCCAACACCGTACCATGCAGTACCAAACCGGGTCAAGCAGGGCCGAGTAGAGCCGAGCCAGTACTTGCAGTGGAAAAGTGCCTCTAGTGGCTTGACATAAATATTCAGCACTCTATGCTATTGGATCTGCCGGCTTTACCTGCCAGGGGGGTAGATAAGGGGGGGAGTTATGGGGTCCAAACCTCTCTTCCAGAGTTTCCATCAATGGTGTAGGCCAAGGGTGGGGAACCTGCGGCCCGTGGGCCATATGCGGCCCCCAAAGTCATCTGGTCCGGTCCCCTGTGCAGCTGCGTCTGTCTCTCTTAGCTGATCTGTCAGAATGGAGCTTCCTGTATAGTTCCGGCTCCATTGTGAGTGAGTCACAGGCAGAGTGATATCAAATGCACTCCACCTGTGACCAATACAGGAAACCGAGCCAGCAGTACCAGCCAGAGCCAGCAGTACTCATAGCAGAACCAGCAGTACCCACAGCAGTACCAGCCAGAGCCAGCAGTACCCACAGCAGTACCAGCCAGAGCCAGTAGTACCCATAGCAGAACCAGCAGTACCCACAGCAGTACCAGCCAGAGCCAGCAGTACCCACAGCAGTACCAGCCAGAGCCAGCAGTACCCACAGCAGTACCAGCCAGAGCCAGCAGTACCCATAGCAGAACCAGCAGTACCCACAGCAGTACCAGCCAGAGCCAGCAGTACCCACAGCAGTACCAGCCAGCAGTTCTTTTAAAAAAACGTACCACCACAAAGAGTCGACTGCGCTCCAGACTGACCAACGCAAACCTAGAAAAACAGTTGCGAGTAGCAACATAATCCATACCAGCTAACATTACACACCTCACCAAAGAGAAGCAGTTGCATACATTACATTAGGGGTGAGTTAATTAAATGTTTGACCAAATATAACAGGCACATTTTTAAGTTGACAATTTTGTACGGCCCCCAAAGGATTTTATAAATACCCAAATGGCCCTTGGTAGAAAAAAGGTTCCCCACCCCTGGGTTAGACGATAAGAAGACAGAGGAGAAGAGAAGCCTGAGAAGCCTGAAAGGGTGAGAAGATTGGGAGGATGAGAAGACTGAGATGGTGAGAAAACAGAGAAGGAGAAAAGACTGAGAAGATGAGAGGACTAAAAATGTGGGAAGACTCAGATGACTAGGAGGTTGACTGAGAGGGTGAGAAAACCGAGAAGGAGAAAAGACTGAGAAGGTAGATTTTTGCAAATGGATAAAGGCTGAGGATCAGTGCCTTAAGTGGCCCAAAAGAGGTGCCGGTACTATTATAGCCTATAAATTTTGCCCCCCACCCCACATCAGGGTCCCCACAGAGCACCCCCCCCCCCCCCCCGTGGCCTGGGCTGGGACTCCGGAGCAGGGGGACTCACTGGTGGTGACTGGTCTGGCTCTGGAGTAAGAAATATTCTTTGGAGGGGCAATTGAGGGCGCAGATGTCCAAAATGAGCATACTGGTACGCTAAGGCGCACAAAGAGGTGGCGGTATGCTCAAGAGCCATATTTGGAAGTGGCGGTACTGAGTACCAGTGCATACCGGCCCACTTAAAGCACTGCTGAGGATTATGGTGTTAGGGAAAAGGTCGGAGTTGAACCAGGACATGTGTAGAGATATGAGTATATAGATATGATGTGAGCATAAAGATGCTAAGGAAGGGCTGTACTAAGCACAAGCAGGACTAGTATTGGATGTCAGACATTTTTATGATTTGGATGCTTTTTCTTCTCCAAGCCCTGTGGTGTTTTCTAAAACAAAACCCATGAATCCGATATCTTTTATAGCAACCTTTTATAAATGACAACCTAAACTTATCAAGTACGGTACAAATATTGTTGACTTATCAAGAAGTGGGTGTCTTGGTGACAACATGCTGATGGTGCTTCTTTGGAAAAATTCCCTCCCCAGTTCAGTTTTGTTCAGTGACAAAGCAGAAATCAGTTATATTGTAGCTAAATAGAAACTTCACTCTGGTTGAAAATATGAACAGTCTGCAGCTATAAACCCTGAAGCAGCTGACTTTTAACCACTTTACCACCGGGGGATTTTGCTGTCTTACGTCCAGGCCACTTTTTGCGATTTGGCACTGTGCGAATTGCGCGGTCGTGCAACGTCGTACCCAAACAAAATTTACGTCCTTTTTTTCCCACAAACTGAGCTTTCTTTTGGTGGTATTTGATCACCTCTGCGCTTTTTATTTTTTGCGATATTAATAAAAAAATTCGAAAATTTTGAAAAAATAATATTTTTCTACTTTGACAGCTAAAAAATATCCAATATATTCAATTTTTGTCATGTATTTAGGCCAAAATGTAATTAGCTACATGTCTTTGACAAAAAAATTCTCAATGAGCGTATTTTTAACCGCTTTATGACCGGAAGGTTTTACCTCATTCCTGACCAGGCCATATTTTGCGATTCGGCACTGCGTTATTTTAATGGACAATTGCGTGGTCGTGCAACGCTGTACCCAAATTAAATTTATGTCCTTTTTTTTCTCTGCAAATAGAGCTTTCTTTTGGTGGTATTTGATCACCCGTGCGATTTTTATTTTTGCGCTATAAACAAAAAAAGAGCGACAATTTTGAAGAAACAATATTTTTCACATTTTTTTATATGAAATTCCCCCCCAAAAAAATGTAAAAATCAAATTTTTTTTATCATTTTAGGCCAATTTGTTTTCTGCTACATATTTTTGGTAAAAAAAATCACAATAAGCGTATTTTGATTGGTTTGCGCAAAAGTTATTGCGTTTACTAACTAAGGGAAAGATTTCTGTAATTTTTGGTGTTTTTTTTGTAATGGTAATGGCGGCAATCTGCGATTTTTTTTTTTTTTTTTTGCGGGACTGCGACATTGTGGCGGACAGATCGGACCCTTGACTGACATTTTTGACACTTTTGGGGGTACCAGTGACATTACTACAGTAATCAGTGCTATACATATGCACTGTTACTGTAAAAATGACACTGGCAGGGAAGGGGTTAATTTTTATTGGAGAGGGAGGGGTTACTGTATGCCTGGTGCTTACTGACGTGTGTGGGGGGAGGTGACTGAGTGACACAGGGACAGATCGCATGTTCAGCTATGCTGAGCCCTGCAATCTGACCCTGCCTGTCACTTAGGAGATCCGCCCGCTTTGTTTACACAAGCGGGCGGATTTCCACACTAGATCCCCGACGATCAGGGAAGAGCATCGGTGATCACCGCCTCTCCTCCCCTGGCCCGACTCCCGCTGTAACTGAATACAGTGGGAGCGAGCCTCCGGCGGCGTGCGCCGCCGATAGAGGGGAATGTCTGGTGACGTAGGTCTACGTCGCCAGACGATAACGAACCACTTTGCCGCAGTACAGTCAACGTGACTTGTCGGCAAGTGGTTAAAAAACAAACACTTACCAGCCCATGGAGTCTTTCCTGCGGCCAACTGTTTGCCAGTTATCCACTCTTGGTGCTTCTCAATAAAGATACCCACTCCTGGGGTGAGGTGGGATGTAAAGGAGGATGAGAGGTACTTTCACTTTTTTAGTGAAGGCTCACTTTAAACTCTTATAACATCTACAGTCATATTTCATGCAGACATCTTTTATTATATAGAGGTTTACTGCATTTTTTTATCATGGAATAGGCGGTGATGACAGATCATATGACCATTACAAGCTTTATTTAACCCTCTTGCTACTCTCATTACACTATATTTCCAAAAGTATTGGGACGCCTGCATTTACACGCACATGAACTTTAACCAGCTCACATCCGCGCTACAGCCTATATACGGCTGCAGCGCGGACTTGAATTTTCGGGAGGCCGTTTTTAAACGGCCTCCCATAAACACGCCCGCCGCGCGCTCCCGCGAGCGCGCATCGGGCAGAAGCTGTGTTGGCCGTGTCCCTTGGACACAGCCAATCACAGATCGAGACGAATGGCCAATCACAGCGGCCATTCGTCACGATCGAGGCATCCAATGAGAGATGATCTCATATGTAAACATATGAGATCATCTGTCATTGCCTCGGTAGTAACAGACTCCCCGCGCGCTCCCGCGAGCGCGCACCGGGGATAATCTGTGTTGGCCGTGTCCCTTGGACACAGCCAATCACAGATCGTGACGAATGGCCAATCACAGCGGCCATTCGTCACGATCGAGGCATCCAATGAGAGATGATCTCAAATGTAAACATTTGAGATCATCACTCATTGCCAGCTCTCCCTCCTCACACACAGACTGCAGTGTGAGGAGAGGAGAGATCGTAAGTGTGTAAAAAGTGCCCACCATTGCCCACCAGTGATCACCAGTGATCACCAGTGCCCACCAGTGCCCACCAGTGTGCCCACCAGTGTGCCCACCAGTGTTCCCACCAGTATTCCCACCAGTGTGCCATCAGTGTGCCATCAGTGTGCCCAGTCTCATCAGTGCCCACCAGTGCCCACCAGTGTGCCCACCAGTGCCCACCAGTGTGCCCACCTGTGCCCATCAGTGCCTGCCCAGTGCTCATCAGTGCCGCTCAGTGCTCATCACTGCCGCCCAGTGCTCATCAGTGCCGCCCAGTGCCCACCAGTGTGCCCATAAGTGCCCGCCCAGTGCTCATCAGTGCCGCCCAGTGCTCATCAGTGCCGTCCAGTGCTCATCAGTGCCGCCCAGTGCTCATAAGTGTGCCTAGTGCCCACCAGTGTGCCCATCAGTGCCGCCCAGTGCTCATCAGTGCCGTCCAGTGCTCATCAGTGCCGCCCAGTGCTCATCAGTGCCGCCCAGTGCTCATAAGTGTGCCCAGTGCCCATCAGTGCCACCCAGTGCTCATCAGTGCCGCCCAGTGCCCATCAGTGCCCGCCCAGTGCTCATCAGTGCCGCCCAGTGCTCATCAGTGCCGTCCAGTGCTCATCAGTGCCGCCCAGTGCTCATCAGTGCCGCCCAGTGCTCATAAGTGTGCCCAGTGCCCACCAGTGTGCCCATCAGTGCCGCCCAGTGCTCATCAGTGCCGCCCAGTGCTCATCAGTGCCGTCCAGTGCTCATCAGTGCCGCCCAGTGCTCATCAGTGCCGCCCAGTGCTCATAAGTGTGCCCAGTGCCCACCAGTGTGCCCATCAGTGCCGCCCAGTGCTCATCAGTGTCACCGTGCCCATCAGTGTCACCAACGATGGCAAAAAAAATTTTCTCAGCCGAGGAGGCCTTCAATATAATCAGTGAGGACATGGACAGGGAGCTTTCTGCTTCGGAATCTTCGGAGTCAGAGTCTGACTCCGAAGTAAATTACGAGCCGGTCATTAGCAGCGGGACGCAGACCGACTCCGACGAGGAGGAATACTGCCCGCCTGCCAAACGAAGGCGTTCTGGTGAGGAGGAGGCAGTGCCATCCACCAGCTCCGCGGTGCCATCCACCAGCTTCGCAGTGCCATCCACCAGCTCCGCAGTGCCATCCACCAGCACCACAGTGCCTCGGCAAGAAAGGCCAAGCTCAAGTGGGGTGTCACCTCGCCCCCAAAGGGTTAGGACCAACGCCAGCCTTCCCTATGCCCTTCTGAACCCCCTGTGGCTTCCTCCCAACTCAGGAGAAGCCATCATCCCCCCTTTCACTGCCCAGCCAGGAGTCCAGGTCAACACTGAGAACTTTGCCCCAATTGACTACTTCCGTTTAATTTTTACGGAGGACCTGCTGACGTCCATTGTGGCCCAGTGCAACCTGTATGCACATCAATTTATCCAAAGTAACCCCACATCTTTTTATTCCCGTCCCTTTGAGTGGAGAGACCTAACGGTGGAGGAGTTCAAGATATTTTTAGGCCTCACCCTCAACATGGGACTCAATAAAAAAAACGAACTGCAAGCATATTGGTCAACCAAACCAATCTACCATATGCCCATCTACTCTGCAGTAATGCCCAGGGCCAGGTATCTGATGATCATGAGGTTCCTACATTTCAACGACAATACCCAGTGCCCTCCCCGAAATTCCCCAGCATTTGACAAGCTGTTCAAAATTCGGCCACTTCTAAATTATTTTTCAGAAATATTCCCTCAATTATTTACCCCAGACCAAAATATATGTGTGGATGAGTCCCTTGTGAAATTTACTGGCAGGCTGGGCATCAAACAATTCATTCCCAGCAAACGGGCCCGCTATGGGGTGAAGCTTTACAAACTATGTGACCGAGCCACAGGGTACACCTATGCCTTCAGGGTGTACGAAGGGAAGGACACCCAGCTGCATCCCCCTGAATGTCCGGACTACATGGGATCAAGCGGGAAAGTCGTTTGGGACCTCATTTACCCCCTCCTTGAAAAAGGCTACCACCTGTACGTAGACAATTTCTACACCAGTTTGCCCCTGTTCCGAAACCTTCACAGAAAGAAGACTCCTGCATGTGGCACGGTCCGAAAAAAACGGAAAGGCTTTCCTCAAAGGCTAGTAAACACCAAGCTGAGAAGAGGGGAGACGGCGAGTCTGAGAAATGAGGAAGTTCTGGCTGTGAAGTGGAGGGACAGAAGAGACGTGTACATGTTGTCTTCGATCCACAATGACAACTATGTGGAATCCCGACGAAGGAATGGCCCAGTCCGAAAGCCAACATGTGTACATGAGTACAACTTATTCATGGGGGGAGTGGATTTCAACGACCAAATGATGGAACCCTATCTACCCACAAGACGTACCTATCATTGGTACAAAAAAGTAGCAATTTATATTTTTCATTTGGCCATATACAATTCCTACATTTTATACCGCAAATCCACCGAAAGCCCCCAACCCTTCCTTTATTACCTGGAGGAAATCTTCACAACCCTCATATTTCCAAACGGCCCACCAGAAAACATTAGATCTGACGTAATAAGCAGACTGTCTGAACGCCATTTTCCAAGTAAAATCCCTCCCACACAAAGAGACCAAAAACGGCAGAAAAAATGTAGGGTGTGTACCAAGGCAGGAATTCGAAAAGACACCCGCTATTACTGTCCCCAGTGTCCTTCCCAACCAGGCCTCTGTGTAGACGACTGTTTCCGCCGTTACCATACTTGTCTAAATTATTAGTATGGTAAACGAAGTCCTCCGCTTTCACCCCTTATGCCACTGTATACTCCTGAAATGACCCTGGACTGTTATACAACGACGCCTTTGCCTGCTGATTTTGTACCTATGTCTGCCTGCTCCGGAACTGACCCTGGCCTGTTTTTTGACCATGCTTCTGCCTGCTGATTCTGTTCATACCTCTGCCTGATCTGGAACTGACCCTGGACTGTTATTTGACCACGCCTTTGCCTGCCGATTTTGTACCTACCTCTGCCTGCTCTGGAACTGACCCTGGACTGTTTGACCACGATTTTTGCCTGCCTCTGGAAGTAGTGGGATTCATACCACAGGGGTCTCGCATATGTGAGGGGACCAGAAATGTTTTTCTGGATGAAGAAAACAATTTTTTTTGTTTTTCTTCTTCTCAGATTAGGGTCTGGATCCCGGAGGCTTCAAAGCGATTTGGGTGGGAGAAGCCTCTACCCCTGTCCCCATTCTATCCCGACAGAGGCCCTACTTCTGCCTGCAGGACTTACTGCCATCATGCCTCTGCCTGCCGCATGCACTGACACTGGACTGGTATCCTTGCCTGGAGAATTGCATGCACTGTTGCTGATCAAGTCCCTGCCTGCTGCCTGGACTCAACTCCTGTGGACAACTGCGCTTCTAAAACTACAGGTAAGCTTTTGTTTACCCTTTGCTCAGCAGAATGTATTGTGGGGTGTAATTCATGGTAATTCATGGTATGTGCATGCTATGTGTCTTTGCATGTTGGGCCTCTGTATGTGACCTGACTGCGTAAAAGTCTCACACATGTGGTATCGCCATGCTCAGGAGGAGTAGCAGAATGTATTTTGGGGTGTCATTTTTGCTATGTACATGCTATGTGTTGGAAATATCTTATAAATGGACAACTTTGTGTAAAAAAAATGCGTTTTCATTTTTTTTCCACATTTTCCGAAAGATTCTGGAAAAAAATGACATGTTCAAAAGACTCATTATGCCTCATAGAATATACGTTGGGGTGTTTGCTTTCCAAAATGGGGTCATTTAGTGGGCTTTTTCATTGTGCTGGTGCTCCAGGGCCTTCAAAAGTGTAATAGGTGGTTGAGAAATGAAAAGTGTATTTTATGCTCCGAGAACGCCTGGAGGTGCTACTTCAATGTTGGACCTCTGTATGTGGCCTGGCTGTAAAAAAGTCTCACACATGTGGTATCGCCATACTCAGGAGGAGTAGCAGAATGTATTTTGGGGGGTCATTTTTGCTATGTACATGCTATGTGTTGGAAATATCTTATAAATGGACAACTTTGTGTAAAAAAAATGCGTTTTCATTTTTTTTCCACATTTTCCGAAAGATTCTGGAAAAAAATGACATGTTCAAAAGACTCATTATGCCTCATAGAATATACGTTGGGGTGTTTGCTTTCCAAAATGGGGTCATTTAGTGGGCTTTTTCGTTGTGCTGGTGCTCCAGGGCCTTCAAAAGTGTAATAGGTGGTTGAGAAATGAAAAGTGTATTTTATGCTCCGAGAACGCCTGGAGGTGCTACTTCAATGTTGGACCTCTGTATGTGGCCTGGCTGTAAAAAAGTCTCACACATGTGGTATCGCCATACTCAGGAGGAGTAGCAGAATGTATTTTGGGGGGTCATTTTTGCTATGTACATGCTATGTGTTGGAAATATCTTATAAATGGACAACTTTGTGTAAAAAAAATGCGTTTTCATTTTTTTTCCACATTTTCCGAAAGATTCTGGAAAAAAATGACATGTTCAAAAGACTCATTATGCCTCATAGATTATACGTTGGGGTGTTTGCTTTCCAAAATGGGGTCATTTAGTTGGCTTTTTCATTGTGCTGGTGCTCCAGGGCCTTCAAAAGTGTAATAGGTGGTTGAGAAATGAAAAGTGTATTTTATGCTCCGAGAACGCCTGGAGGTGCTACTTCAATGTTGGACTTCTGTATGTGGCCTGGCTGTAAAAAAGTCTCACACATGTGGTATCGCCATACTCAGGAGGAGTAGCAGAATGTATTTTGGGGTGTCATTTTTGCTATGTACATGCTATGTGTTGGAAATATCTTATAAATGGACAACTTTGTGTAAAAAAAATGCGTTTTCATTTTTTTTCCACATTTTCCGAAAGATTCTGGAAAAAAATGACATGTTCAAAAGACTCATTATGCCTCATAGAATATACGTTGGGGTGTTTGCTTTCCAAAATGGGGTCATTTAGTGGGCTTTTTCATTGTGCTGGTGCTCCAGGGCCTTCAAAAGTGTAATAGGTGGTTGAGAAATGAAAAGTGTATTTTATGCTCCGAGAACGCCTGGAGGTGCTACTTCAATGTTGGACTTCTGTATGTGGCCTGGCTGTAAAAAAGTCTCACACATGTGGTATCGCCATACTCAGGAGGAGTAGCAGAATGTATTTTGGGGTGTCATTTTTGCTATGTGCATGCTATGTGTTGGAAATATCTTATAAATGGACAACTTTGTGTAAAAAAAATGCGTTTTCATTTTTTTTCCACATTTTCCGAAAGATTCTGGAAAAAAATGACATGTTCAAAAGACTCATTATGCCTCATAGATTATACGTTGGGGTGTTTGCTTTCCAAAATGGGGTCATTTAGTGGGCTTTTTCATTGTGCTGGTGCTCCAGGGCCTTCAAAAGTGTAATAGGTGGTTGAGAAATGAAAAGTGTATTTTATGCTCCGAGAACGCCTGGAGGTGCTACTTCAATGTTGGACCTCTGTATGTGGCCAGGCTGTAAAAAAGTCTCACACATGTGGTATCGCCATACTCAGGAGGAGTAGCAGAATGTGTTTTGGGGTGTAGTTGTAAGTATTCATATGCCATGTGAGAGAAATAACCTGTTGAATATGACAATTTTGTAAAAAAAAAAAAAAAAAAAAAAAAAAATTTATTTTGCAAAGAATTGTGGGAAAAAATGACAACTTCAAAAAACTCACCATGCCTCTTATTAAATACCTTGGAATGTCTACTTTCCAAAAAGGGGTCATTTGGGGGTCATTTGTACTTTCCTGGCTTGTTAGGGTCTCAAGAAATGAGATAGGCTGTCAGTACATTAGGTGTGATCAATTTTCAATGATTAGCACCATAACTTGTAGACTCTCTAACTTTCACGCAGACCAAATAATGTACACTTATTTGGGTTATTTTTACCAAAGATATGTAGAAGTATACATTTTGGCCAAAATTTATGAAGAAAAATTACTAATTTGCAAAATTTTATAACAGAAACTAAAAAAAAAACGTTTTTTTTTTAAATTTGCGGTCTTTTTTCATTTATAGCGCACAAAATAAAAAGCCCAGCGGTGAATAAATACCATCAAAAGAAAGCTCTATTTCTATGAAAAAAAGGACGAAAAATTTATATGGGTTGAGTGTTGCATGACCGCGCAATTGTCATTCAAAGTGTGAGAGCACTGAAAGCTAAAAATTGGTCTGGATGGGAAGGGGGTTTAAGTGCAAAGTAGGCAAGTGGTTAATGACATCCCAGTCGAGGTCCATAGGGTATAATATTAAGTTGGCCCACCCTTTGCAGCTATAACAGCTTCAACTCTTCTGGGAAGGCTGTCCACAAGATTTAGGAGTGTGTCTATGGAAATGTTTGACCCTTCTTCAAGAAGCACATTTGTGAAGTCAGGCACTGATGTTGGAGAGAAGACCTGGCTCGCTGTCTGAGCTCTAATTTATCCCAAAGGTGTTTTATCGGGTTGAGGTCAGGACTCTGTGCAGACCAGTCAAGTTCCTCCACCCCAAACTCGCTCATCCATGTCTTTATAGACCTTGCTTTGTGCACTGGTCCAAATCATTTGGTGGAAGGGGGATTATGGTGTGGGGTTGTTTTTCAGGGGTTGGCTTGGCCCCTTAGTTCCAGTGAACGGAACTCTTAAGGTGTCAGTATACCAAGACATTTTGGATAATTTCATGCTCCCAACTTTGTGGAAACAGTTTGGGGATGGAGCCTTCCTATTCCAACATGACTGTGCACCAGTGCACAAAGCAAGGTCCATAAAGACATGGATGAGTGAGTTTGGGGTGAAGAAACTTTGACTGGCCTGCAGCCAATAGAACACCTTTGGGATGAATTGGAGCGCAGACTGCGAGCCAGGCCTACTTTCCAGGCCTACTTTCCAACGTCAGTGCCTGACCTCACAAATGCACTTCTGGAAGAATGGTCAAACATTCCCATAGACACACTCCTAAACCTTGTGGACAGCCTTCCCAGAAGAGTTGAAGCTGTTTTTATTATTACTATACAGGATTTATATAGCGCCAACAGTTTGCGCAGCACTTAACCACTTTACCACTAGAGCATTTTGCTGTCTTACGTCTGGGCCACTTTTTGCGATTCGGCGCTGTGCGACTTTAACTGACAATTGCGCGGTCATGCGAAGCCGTACCCAAACAAAATGTATGTCCTTTTTTTCCCACAAACAGAGCTTTCTTTTGGTGGTGTTTGATCACCTGTGCGATTTTTACTTTTTGCGCTATAAACAAAAAAAGAGCGTTTATTTTGAAAAAATAACAATATTTTTAACATTTTTTTATATGAAATTCCCCCCAAAAAAGATGTAAAAACCAAATTTTTGGCCAATTTGTTTTCTGCTACCCATGTTTGGTAAAAAAAATCGCAATAAGCGTATTTTGATTGGTTTGCGCAAAAGTTATTGCGTTTACTAACTAAGGGAAAGATTTATGTCATTTTTGGTGTCTTTTTTTTAACGAGTAATGGCGGCGATCTGCGATTTTTTTTTTTTTTTTTTTTTTGCGGGACTGCGACATTGCGGCGGACAGATCGGACCCTTGACTGACATTTTTGACACTTTTGGGGGTACCAGTGACATTACTGCAGTAATCAGTGCTATATATATGCACTGTTACTGTAAAAATGACACTGGCAGGGAAGGGGTTAACTTTATTGTAGAGGGAGGGGTTAATGTATGCCTGGTGCTTACTAACGTGTGGGGGGGGGGGGGAGGTGACTGTGTGAGACAGGGACAGATCGCATGTTCAGCTATGCTGAACACTCCGATCTGCCACTCCCTGTCACTTAGGAGATCCGCCCGCTCTGTTTACACAGGCGGGCGGATCTCCAAACTGGATTCCCCGACGATCGCCGCTGCTCCTCCCCTGGCCCGACTCCCGCTGTGAATGAAAACAGCGGGAGCGCGCCTCCGGCGGCGCGCAAGCGCCGCCTACAGGGGAGGAGTCTGGCGACGTAGGTCTACGTCGTCAGACCTACAAGAGCCACTTTGCCGCAGTAGTACTACGGTACTCAGCGGTAAAGTGGTTAACAAAATGAAGGCAGACGTTACAGTTGCAAAACAATTTGGTACAAAAGGAATCGGAGGGCCCTGCTCGTTAGAGCTTACAATCTAAAAGGGAGGGTCAATTGATACAAAAGGTAATAGATGTGGGGGATGAGCTGATGGAGAAAGTGAACTTGTGTATTAGTTAGTAGCCGAATAGGCTTCTTTAAAGAGAAGGGTTTTCAGGGATCGTCTAAAGATGGATAGATTAGGGGAAAGTCGGACAGATTGGGGTAGAGAGTTCCAAAGAATGGGAGAAGCTCTGGAGCTCTTATTACTGCAAAGGGTGGGCCAACTCAATATTGAACCCTACAGACTAAGAATGGGATGCCATTAATGTTAATGTGCGTGTAAAGGCAGGCGTCCCAATATTTTGGTAATATAGTGTATGTGCGGCACCAAAGAAGGTTGGCTTTAACGCCCACACGACACACATATGGGTTTATGGAGGATTTCCCTGCTGAAAGCGTACTCCCTGCTCGCTCTGCGCAGTGATTGAGCTGTCATAGACTGCTCCTGGTCTCTAGTAAATAACCATTGTGACAGACAACTGGATTGGTTATGTGATCAGACAATCTAGCCTGCCCCCCTGGGCATATAGATGCAGGTAACGAAACACCAGGGCTAGGTGGAAAATAGTTAATAGAACTGCTCAGTAGTCACTGACTGTTACTGTTTCACACAAATTAGTCACACCCACAGTTTGTTGCAACATGCTGCGCACACTGTCTGACCCCCCAGAGAAAAAAATGATCTGCAGCCCTGCTACCTGCTACGGACATTCCCTAAACAATAGTCCTAATGCTCGTCCGTAGAAATTCGTTCAAAAATTTTCAGCAGGGTTCATTAAATTTTCGGTTAGCGGGGTTAAATCGAAGTTTGTCTTTGACTGTAGCGACAAGAACATTTGAAGCAGCAGTATGAAACGGTTTTTGAAAATTTTATTTTACATGTGAATGTGGTTTTTGTTCAATAAAAATCATGCATATTGTGATCAAACCTCTTTTATTATATCTGAGATTCAAGTAGTAGGTCTGGACAAAACGTTGAGGGCTTTCAAACCAAATTAGTTGTGGAAGCAAAAAATAATGTTCTGACCAATTTATTTTACTTTTCTAGTTTTTCCTGTAGGCTGCAGGGAGCCAGTAATATTGCCTGAAGGTGACTTAGTATTGTCTGTGGCTTGCAGGGATCCTGTAGTCTGTAGTTTTGATTGTAGGCGACTCAGTATTGCCTGTAGGCTGCAGGGATCCTCTAGTATTGCCTGTAACTTGCAGGGATCCAATAGTATTGCCTGTAGGGTAACTCAGTATTGCCTGTAGGCTGCAGGGAGACTTTATGTGACTCAGTATTGTCTGTAGGCTGCAGGGAGCCTGAAGGTAACTCAGTTTTGCCTGTAGGCTGCAGGGAGCCTGTATGTGACCTTGTATTGCCTGTAGGCTGCAGTGATCGTGTAGGTAACTCAGTATTGCCTGTAGGCTGCAGGGAGTCTTTAGGTGACTCCGTATTGCCTGTAGGCTGCAGGGAGCCTGAAGGTGACTCAGTTTTGCCTGTAGGCTGCAGGGAGTCTTTATGTGACTCAGTATTGTCTGTAGGCTGCAGGGAGCCTGAAGGTGACTCAGTTTTGCCTGTAGGCTGCAGGGAGTCTTTATGTGACTCAGTATTGCCTGTAGGCTGCAGGGAGTCTTTAGGTGACTCCGTATTGCCTGTAGGCTGCAGGGAGCCTGAAGGTGACTCAGTTTTGCCTGTAGGCTGCAGGGAGTCTTTATGTGACTCAGTATTGTCTGTAGGCTGCAGGGAGCCTGAAGGTGACTCAGTTTTGCCTGTAGGCTGCAGGGAGTCTTTAGGTGACTCAGTATTGCCTGTTACATACAGTATATTACATATTTTGTGAGGTTGAAAAAAGACACCAGTCCATCCAGTTCAACCAATGATGAGTGTGCCTGTGTGTGTGTTTGCTGTCAATAGTACATTGTATACCCCTGTATGTTGTGGTCGTTAAGGTGCCCATCTAATAGTTTTTTGAAACTATCGATGCTCCCTGCTGATACGACTGCTTGTGAAAGAGAATTCCACATCCTTATCGTTCTGACGGTAAAGAACCCTTTAGGCAGTTTAAGAGTAAACCGCTTCTCTTCTAATTTTAGTGAATGGTGGCGTGTCTTTTTAAATTCCCTTTCACTGAATAGTTTGTTCCTTATTCTAGGGCTGCCAGTACAGTATTTGTACATTGATATCATATCCCCTCTCAAGCGTCTCTTCTCCAGAGAGAATAAGTTCAGTGCTTGTAGTCTTTCTTAATCCCTGAAATCCTCCACTCCCTTTATTATTTTTGTTGCCCTTCTCTGGACTCTCTCCAGTTCCAGCACATCCTTCCTGAGGACCGGTGCCCAGAACTGGACGGCATACTCCAGATGTGGCCGGACCAGAGTCTTGTAGAGTGGGAGAATTACCCTTTTTGTCTCTGGAGTGAATCCCCTTTTTTATACATCCAAGTATTCTGTTGACTTTGCTTGCAGCAGCTTGGCATTGCATGCCATTTCTGAGCTTGTTGTCTACTAGGACCCCCAGGTCCTTTTCCATCTTAGATTCCTCCAAAGGTTCTCCCCCTGGTGAGTAACTTGCGTTCGTATTTCTGGCACCCAAATGCATTACCTTACATTTTCCAACATTAAACCTCATTTGCCTTGTTGATACTAATCCTATTATTTTGTTCAGATCTTCTTGTAAGGTTTCCACATCCTGTGTAGAAGTTATTGCCCTGCTTAGCTTGGTATCGTCTTAGTATCGTTTATGAATGCATTAAACAGGATCGGTCCCAGGACAGAGCCTTGGGGAACCCCACTTTCTACACCAGACCATTCCGAGTACTCCCCATTTATCTCCACCCTTTGGACTTGCTCCTGAAGCCAGTTTTCAGTCCAGGTAATCACCCTATTATTATTATTCAGGATTTCTATAGCGCCAGCAGTTTACGCAGCGCTTTACAATATTAGAGGGAGACAATACAGTTACAATACAATAAAATACAAGAGGATTAAGAGGACCCTGCTCAGAAAAGCTTACAATCTAATAGGGTGGGGCAGGTGGAGTAGGGAATGAGCTGATGGAAGATTAGTTGGCGGTATGATAGGCTTCCCTGAAGAGATGAGTTTTCAGGGATCGCCTGAAAGCAGCTAGAGTAGGAGATAGCCGTACAGGTTGAGGTAGAGCGTTCCAGAGGATGGGAGAGGCCCTGGAGAAATCCTGGAGACGAGCATGGGAGGAAGAGACGAGGGAGCTAGAGAGTAGGAGGTCTTGAGGGGAGTGGAGAGGACGTTTTGGGTGATATTTGGAGACAAGATTGGTGATGTAGCTAGGGGCACAGTTGTGAATGGCTTTGTATGTTATGGTTAGTATTTTGAATTTAATTTGCTGGGCAATTGGGAGCCAGTGTAGGGATTGGCAGAGAGGGGAGGCAGACACTGGTAAGGTTGATAAGCCTGGCAGCAGCATTCATGATAGACTGAAGAGGGGATAGCCTATGAAGTGGTAGGCCTAAGAGAAGGGAGTTACAGTAGTCGAGGCGAGAAATAACAAGGGAGTGAATGAGTAGCTTGGTGGTTTCAGTTGTGTACCTCTATGTACCTTAGTTTGTACAGTAAGCATTTGTGGGGAACGGTGTCAAATGCCTTTGCAAAGTCCAGATACACCACATCCACAGGCTTTCCTTTATCTAGATGGCAGCTCACTTATTCATAAAAGGTTAATAGATTGGTCTGGCAAGAATGATTCTTCATAAATCCATGCTGATTACTACTAATGATACCATTTTTATTACTAAAATCTTGTATATAGTCCTTTATAACCCCCTCCAATAGCTTGCAGACTATTGATGTATTGGCACTTTTCCACTGCAAGTACCGGCTCGGCTCTACTCGGCCCTGCTTGGCCCGGTTTGCTTTTCCACTGCGGTACCGCATGGTATAGTGTCGGAACGGTTCGGTACGGTACGGTATAGGTTTGCTTTTCCACTAAAGTAGTACAAAAGTTAAGTGGGTGGGGTAACAACGGGGTGGGTGGGATTCTCTGACCAATCAGTGGCTAGTAGTGACTGCATGCAAAGGATTGTGGGATATGGTACCAGTTTGGTACCTGTTGGAACCACAATCGAGTAGGTACTGTTTTTTCAGAGCCGTACCGTACCGTACCATTCGGTTCCATGCAGTGGAAAAGCAAACCTATACCGTACCGTACCGAACCGTTCCGACCCTATACCATGCGGTACCGCAGTGGAAAAGCACAAAAGCATGCCGAACCGGTACGGTTCCATGCAGTGGAAAAGCGCCATTAGGCTAACTGGCCTGTAGTTCCCAGGGATATGTCTCTGCCCTTTTTTAAATATTGGTGCCATGTTGGCTTTTATCCAATCAGCTGGTACCATTCCCGTCAGTATACTGTCCATAAAAATTAGGAACAATGGTCTGGCTATCACCTGGCTCTTAAGGTCCCGGTGACTTATTTTCTTTCAAAGATTTTTATTGAACATTAATAGACAGAAGTACAAACGTCAAGGGCAAAAGGTAACACACATGCAGTTGAAGTTACATAGTTAGTCAGGTTGAAAAAAGACACAAGTCCATCTGGCTCAACCAATAAAAAACTAAAAAAAAAAAAAAAACGTAATGAAAACCTGTTGGCTGCAGGGAGCATGTAGGCTGCAGGGATCCTATAGGTGACTCATTATTGTCTGTAGGCTGCAGGGATCCTGTAGTATTACCTGTAGCTTGCAGGGATCCTGGAGTTTTGCCTGTAGGTTACTCAGTATTGTCTGTAGGCTGCAGGGATCCTGTAGGTGACTCAGTATTGCCTGTAGGCTGCGGGAATCCTGTAGTATTGCCTGTAGCTTGCAGGGATCCTGAAATTTTGCCTGTAGGTGACTTAGTTTTGTCTGTAGGCTGCAGGGATCCTGTAGGTGACTCAGTATTGCCTGTTGGCTGCAGGGATACTGTAGGTGACTCAGTATTGTCTGTAGGCTGCAGGGAGCCTGTAGGTGACTCAGTATTGCCTGTAGGCTGCAGGGATCCTGTAGGTGATTCAGTATTGCCTGTAGGCTGCAGGGAGCCTGTAGGTGACCCAGTATTGCCTGTAGACTGCAGGGAGCCTGTAGGTGACCCAGTATTGCCTGTAGGCTGCAAGGATCCTGTAGGTAACTCAGTATTGCCTGTAGGCTGCAGGGATACTGTAGGTGACTCATTATTTCCTGTAGGCTGCAGGGATCCTGTAGCATTGCCTGTAGCTTGCAGGGAGTTTTGCCTGTAGGTGACCCAGTATTGCCTGTAGGCTGCGGGGGGCCTGTAGGTGACCCAGTATTGCCTGTAGGCTGCAGGGATCCTGTTGTTGACTCAGTATTGCCTGTAGGCTACAGGAAGCCTTTATTATTGCCTGTAAGTCACTTAATATTACCTGTAGGCTACAGGGAGCCTACAGGCAATACTGGTAACTATTCCTTTGTCCTCCTCATACCTTTTTTCGGGCACACCTTCTGCAGTTCAGGGGTTATTACTATTTGGGTGTTAGATTAGCGATATCACAAATTGGAAGTGCAGGGGGACATTGCCAAAGGGCAGGCGGGCTGAATTGGGGTAACCGGCGCTAGCTACTACAACCTTCTGAAGGTGGACACCAACCTTTTTCTCTCCTGGCATCTTCTCTTTATAAATCTAGGGTACTCTGCATTGCACATTTTTAATGTGTCAGTATGGCCCCCACAATGCAGTTGTGTAACATGCTTCAATACAAGAGTGCGGTTTGATAAATTCTTTGTTCTTATTAGAAGAACTTATTCCAATACTACAAGTTCCAGCGTTCTTCAAAATTTAATATTTGAGTGTAGCACCCTCCTAGGTAGGTGCTAGAGACAAAGTATAGTTTAGAGCTCTGTCTGCTTACCAGAAGGCTTGCAGGTAAATCTATATTGTTCTCTGCCTACCAGAGAGCGGGATCTGTTAGTGAGGTCTGCTCATTGTGCTCAGGTGCAACTTGTTCTGTCTGCAGAGTGTTTCAAACTGGTCCAATAGGGAGGCATATTGGACAGTGGGAGGAAACCTGACTAATCAGTGAACAGGCATTTGATACAGCCCTGGTGATTTGGCAGAGGAAATGTATCGGTGCATGCTGGGATACTGTATAAAAGCCAGGAACACATGTGCCCGGGGGCTTTCGGCTAGATAGCGGAGTCCCGGAGCGAGGGGACTCTGCTTCCTCCTCTGTAGAGGTGCCATGCGGCCTCAGGTAGTCGACCTGAGGGCCTGGAGAGTGCTAGTGAGGAACTGAACCCCGAGGTCCGGTGAAGCTGACTGAGAGGGGAGACATTGGAGGGTCTGATTCTGCAGTACAGTGAATAAAGATCTGTATCAAGGGGCCTGACCTGAGGGGGGCCACCCCTGCAACTAGAATCAGTGGTTGGGTGTCAGAAACGGGGATGCTAGTGAGTGTCCCGAAGATAATGTAGATTCACCAAGTCTATTGCTGGAGAGAAAAGAGCAAGGAGACTTAACCCTTTCGATACATGTGGCAGTATGGATTAGGCAGTGCAGTTACTTCCACAAGCAACCTGGTGAGGCCAAGTGAGAGTTGTCCTTATCTACTGTGAAGAGTTACAGTTGGAGTATCCCACTATTTTCTTCTCCCATCCAAGTTCCTAAAAAAACACAAAAAAAAAACAATACCCCTGGACTGTTTATTGTGTGACGAGCCATCAGGAGTAAGGAGGGATGTATGAACTCATGTGCATCCGCAGGTAGGGGCAAGGGGGTGCAAATGCCTCCCTTGGAATCTCAACTTCCCCTTTTAAGTGGTTGTTAAGCCACTTCATACCATCCTGTCTGTTCTGTTTAATAATCATGTGTGCCTGTGTGTTTGTGTTTTAAAAAAATAAGCTGTTCTTTACCAGTCTTCAGAGGGCCGAGCGCCGCTCACGTGACCTGTCGGCTCTCTCCTCTCTCCGGCTGACTGCTGCCTGCAGCGGGCGGGGCCAAGGATTCCTCACTGATGTCAGTTGGGAGGGGAGGAGGAGGGGAAGAGGAGAGGAGGAGAGAGGTGGCGGGTCACGTGAGCGGCGAGTGGCACTCTATACTTGTAAAGGATGGCTTATTTTTATAAAAAACAGACACAGGGGCACACAGGATTATTAAACAGACTGTAGACAGGATATGAAACTTTAAATGAAACTACAGCAGCAGGAGAGGAGGGGGGTGGGCACTGACACAGGAGCAGACAGGAAGGGAGGGGGGGAGAGAGGACAGAGGAGGACAGGAGGGCTGCGGATGATGGAGGCACGTAAACTGACCATAACATGCTTTAAGGGAATATATTAAAAATAAGTATAATGATTAAGCCTTCATGACATTGTTGAAAAGGGGCAGAGCATGGGTGACCTTAAAATTATGCCCCCCCCTGAAAAAAGTTCTGCGGACGCCCATGTATGAACTGTACCCTAAGTGACTGTGTCTGGTAATCCGAGGAGGCCCCGAGAAGTCATTATACAGCAAGCCCTATGGGGACATTGCTACATGAGTTAGCCCACCCAGAAACTAATATTTTTGTCCTTGAAGGTGTAGTTTTCACCACAAAAAAATATTTCACAATCATATTTCGTAACAGTAACATAATCAGTTTCACAATCGGCAATACAGCAAAAAAAAAGCTGAATCAGGGTCTTGCCTCACTGGGTGTGGCCGTACAACGCCCTACAAAAAGTGATCGCTGCAAACCAAGTAAACATGAAAACATAGCAGACTATTGGCATGCTGGGAATGTCGGTTTCCCCAAAGTGTATCTAAACTCAAGAACAAAAACTGACACTATTGCAGCTTACTGTGACGGCTGCATTCGTTTTCTTTTTTCACACTTTTTCATTTTATTTTACCCTGGTAATCCTGCCTTTAAGGGCTCATTCGTTTGCGTGGTGCTCTCTTAAAGCGGAAGTATAAACATCTCCAATCGAGAATCTGTGGAAAGAACTGAAAATTGCAATTTTTTTTTTTTTTTTTACCAAACATATGTAGCAGAAAACAAATTTTTCTAAAATGTTAAAAAATTTAGATTTTTACATTTTTTTGGGGAATTTCATATAAAAAAAAAATGTGAAAAATATTGTTATTTTTGCAAAATTTTGTCGCATTTTTTTGTTTATAGCGCATGATCAAAAAATCGCACAGGTGATCAAATGCCATCAAAAGAAAGCTCTGTTTGCAGGGAAAAAAGGACATCAAATTAGTTTAGGTGCAGACCGCGCAATTGTCCGTTAAAGTCACGCAGTGCCAAATCGCAAAATAGGGCCTGGTCAGGAAGGGGGTAAAATCTTCCGGGGCTTAAGTGGTTAAGCATTGTGATCGTTTGTGAAGATTGTGAATATTTGGAAGGAGGTGAGGAGGCGTTGTATATCACCTCCTCACTGCCTGCTTTAAAATTATTGTAAATAATACCCTTGTAAAACAACTCATTCAGTAATAAAATAAAAATAAATATCTTTTTTTTTTTTTTTTTTTAGAAGTGATCACATTCCCTCTGTTCTTAGCTGCATAAAAGCTGGGGGGAGGAGAAGCAACAGTAACTGAGCTTTCCAGTGAATGGCTGTGCATCAGAGGTGTGTCAGGACAAGTCTGATCATTGGAGGAGAGCACACTGAGTTCCCAGCACAGCTAGAGAACTGACCACAGTGTGCTCTACTACTTAGTGTGGTCAGTTTTTAATAAGAAAGCAAGGGGACTGGCTGGAACACCAAGAATTGTACACAAAGGAAGCAATATAAAGAGAACAGGATACTTTCTCATACAAGTGCATGGTACAGCAGGCACATATCAGGAATATGAACTGTTGGGGGTAACAAACGCTTTAATCCCCTGATCCCCCACACTAGTGCACTTAAATGGATCATTTTGGGTCTGGCAAAAGCGGCAGGGGGTATAATTCTTGCTGCATGTAATTGTTTTTTACATTTACAATTATTTTATGTGGCACTGCCCCCATGGGAGCTGCTTAAAGTGGATTCCCCTGGGTTACCCATAGCAACAGCTTGTGCAGTCTTATCACTCTGTACTTGGCTCAGACAATGAACAGTCCAGGGGATTTGGTTTTTGTATTCTATTTGAACTTGGATGGGAGAAGGGATGAGTGGGATACTCCAACTTGACAACTATGCACAATCTTGAGGACTTCTATCTTAACTGAGTGCGGCAAGGCCGCTGCTTCACCTTGCACCTGAAGTGAAGTTTTGAAAGGCAAACTATTCAATAGACTACTCCTCAAGGTCTAACTTGGCACCCCCTTTCTCGCTGACCTTCTGTCCACTGACCCCACTGGAGCGGTCCCCCTTCCTGGGCAGACCCTTGGCAAGCCCCCAGGTACTCACGGACACTGTTTTTCCGCAGGTAGCTCTGCCTTCAGCTCCACTCATCAGTTTCCTCAGGACTTCTCTGGCTCGGCTCCACACCTGGCTCACTAAGCCGACTGCCTGAGACCACTTTCCTCTCTCTGACAGCCGTCACCCTCCTCCTGGGACCTGGCTTCCCACCCAAAGACACGCTGTCACATGTGCCCTCGGCTTCTATGGTCAATCCCAGGATGCACCACTGTACTGGGACTAACACAAAAGCCTGTGTGTCACTGGCTGAGTTTCCTCCACTGTCCAACAGGCTCCCCTATTGGATACAGTGGGGACACTCCCTTAGAACATCGCACATGGCTTCCTTCTGTAATTGGCCCCCTGCCCAACCGCACTGATTCCCCGTGGAGTTGGGGCCCCCCCTATGTGCCCGGGCCCCCTACAGGAGGACTGGTGGTCCACCCCTATCAGCGGCCCTGTCCTTGGCAGCTTGTGAGAGGGCTTACGATTGGCTACGTGCTGGTGCCAGATTTTTTATACTCCCCACCCCACTTCTTTTGGATAGGACAACTACCCACTTGTTGATGGACCCTTCCGCCATATTGTGTTCAACTCCTGGCCATAGGCCCGCTTACGACTTCCCCGGTGGCAGACCTTAATACAGTATTTGTGAATCAAGGAATATCCACGGAATAAATGCGTTTTTCACACTTAACTGTAACTTCTCAAAGCTTGCTGTGACATCCAGGGCCAGTCCAAGGATTTTTGTCTACAAAGGCGAAGCTGCACTGGACCCGTATGTCCCCCATCTATCCACTTGCCGATCACGAACTATAGTTTTACTGCCACCCTGCGGGCCAGCTGCGCAGAATCTGCTCATGATTCTGCATCTCCAGGCAGGGGGCGCGTGTGCACCTGCCCGGCTTTGCAGTCCCTGGCCCCAGCACACGCCGATTAGCGGTTTTCAGCCATTTATGGCCGGGAACCGTCGATCGCCAGAGGGAGTGACAGGAGAGAGCTTTGTGTATGTAAACAATGAAAAGCTCTCTTCTAAAAATGGCGATTTGCCAGTTTTTGTTTCCCTGCCAAGGAATAAAAACCAGCACATTGCTTAGTAAAATCAGCACACATTACACATAGTAAACATTGTTAGACACACATTTAACCCTTTGATTACCCCTGATGTTAACCCCTTCCCAGCCAGTCAGTGTATATTATCAGCACTGATCACTGTATTAGTGTCACTGGAGATGTTAGTGGCAGTTAGCAAGTTCCCACAAAATGTCAATGCCAGATTGTTTGCCATCTTCTATATTTTACTGATCACTGCCATTACTAATATACAGTGCCTTGTGAAAGTATTCGGCCCCCTTGAACTTTGCGAACTTATGCCACATTTCAGGCTTCAAACATAAAGATATAAAACTGTAATTTTTTGTGAAGAATCAACAAGTGGGACACAATCATGAAGTGGAACGAAATTTATTGGATATTTCAAACTTTTTTAACAAATAAAAAACTGAAAAATTGGGCCTGCAAAATTATTCAGCCCCTTTACTTTCAGTGCAGCAAACTCTCTCCAGAAGTTCAGTGAGGATCTCTGAATGATCCAATGTTGACCTAAATGACTAATGATGATAAATAGAATCCACCTGTGTGTAATCAAGTCTCCGTATAAATGCACCTGCACTGTGATAGTCTCAGAGGTCCGTTAAAAGCACAGAGAGCATCATGAAGAACAAGGAACACACCAGGCTGGTCCGAGATACTGTTGTGGAGAAGTTTAAAGCCAGATTTGGATACAAAAAGATTTCCCAAGCTTTAAACATCCCAAGGAGCACTGTGCAAGCGATAATATTGAAATGGAAGGAGTATCAGACCACTGCAAATCTACGAAGACCTGGCCGTCCCTCTAAACTTTCAGCTCATACAAGGAGAAGACTGATCAGAGATGCAGCCAAGAGGCCCATGATCACTCTGGATGAAGTGCAGAGATCTACAGCTGAGGTGGGAGACTCTGTCCATAGGACAACAATCAGTCATATACTGCACAAATCTGGCCTTTATGGAAGAGTGGCAAGAAGAAAGCCATTTCTTAAAGATATCCATAAAAAGTGTCGTTTAAAGTTTGCCACAAGCCACCTGGGAGACACCAAACATGTGGAAGAAGGTGCTCTGGTCAGATGAAACCAAAATCGAACTTTTTGGCAACAATGCAAAACGTTATGTTTGGCCTAAAAGCAACACAGCTCATCACCCTGAACACACCATCCCCACTGTCAAACATGGTGGTGGCAGCATCATGGTTTGGGCCTGCTTTTCTTCAGCAGGGACAGGGAAGATGGTTAAAATTGATGGGAAGATGGATTGAGCCAAATACAGGACCATTCTGGAAGAAAACCTGATGGAGTCTGCAAAAGACCTGAGACTGGGACGGAGATTTATCTTCCAACAAAACAATGATCCAAAACATAAAGCAAAATCTACAATGGAATGGTTCACAAATAAACATATTCAGGTGTTAGAATGGCCAAGTCAAAGTCCAGACCTGAATCCAATCGAGAATCTGTGGAAAGAACTGAAAACTGCTGTTCACAAACGCTCTCCATCCAACCTCACTGAGCTCGAGCTGTTTTGCAAGGAGGAATGGGCAAAAATTTCAGTCTCTCGATGTGCAAAACTGATAGAGACATACCCCAAGCGACTTACAGCTGTAATCGCAGTAAAAGGTGGCACTACAAAGTATTAACTTAAGGGGGCTGAATAATTTTGCACGCCCAATTTTTCAGTTTTTTATTTGTTAAAGTTTGAAATATCCAATAAATTTTGTTCCACTTCATGATTGTGTCCCACTTGTTGATTCTTCACAAAAAATTACAATTTTATATCTTTATGTTTGAAGCCTGAAATGTGGCAAAAGGTCGAAAAGTTCAAGGGGGCCGAATACTTCGCAAGGCACTGTATATATGTTCCAGTACTAACTGGTCCAAATCATTTGCTGGAGGGGAGATTATGGTGTGTGGTTGATTTTCAGGGGTTGGGCTTGGCCCCTTAGTTCCAGTGAAGGGAACTCTTAAGGCATCAGCATACCAAGACATTTTGTACAATTTCATGTTCCCAACTTTGTGGGAACAGTTTGGGGATGGCCCCTTCCTGTTCCAACATGACTGCGCACCAGTGCACAAACCAGGTCCATAAAGACATGGTTGAGCGAGTTTGGAGTGAAGGAACTCGACTGGCCTGCACAGAGTCCTGTCCTCAACCCGATAGAACACCTTTAGGATGAATTAGAGCGGAGACTGCGAGCCAGGCCTTCTTTCCAACATCAGTGTCTGACCTGACAAAGCACTTCTGGAAGAATGGTCAAACATTCCCATAGACACACTCCTAAACCTTGTGTACAGCCTTCCCAGAAGATTTGAAGCAGGTAACGCTGCAAAGGGTGGGCCAACTCAATATTGAACCCTACAGACTAAGATTAGGAAGCCATTAATGTTCATGTGGGTGTAAAGGCAGGTGTCCCAATACTTTTGGTGATGTAGCACCCTACAGGTAGGTGCTAGGTAAAAGTATAGTGGGCCTTGTCTGCCTAACAGCAGGGCCATGATTTTCAGCTAGGTTGTCATGGCTCCCAGGTGTGTCTGCTGAGAGGGGAGTCTCCCCACTGGCTCTATGATAGGATTCTCATTGGGCAGTGGAGGAAACCCAATCAGAGACACATTCAGGCCTGTATTTACCCCAGAAGGCAGATTCTGCCGCAGAGGATTCTTGGAGTGGGTATAAGTTTGAAGGGAGCACATGACTCAGCGTCTTTGGTGGGAAGCACAGTCCCAGGAGGGAGAGTATGGCTTTCTCTTCTCCTGTCAGAAGGATCAGGTGTTCCGGGTGGCTGCCTGAGAATCCAGAGAGTGCTGAGCTGAGCTACAGAGGGGATCCGGTGTGCTGAGGCCAATGGAGGAAGAGGGGGTTCAGTTCCAGGAAAGCCTTCGAATGTCGTGACTACTGTGAACTGCCCCTGGGGGTCTGCCTAGTGTACAGGGGACCATTCCAGTGAAGGTCCTAGGGATCCAGGAGTGAGCTAGCTCTAAAGGGGGTGCCTAGTCAGAGGACCCTGAAGTGTTAAAGGGGGCGCCAGCAGTTGGGCCCTGAAGAGTCAGTGTACAGTGTGCAATGTACAGAGTTAGGAGTTGCAGCAGCACAAGCAGTGACAAGGAGCTACCTCAGTCAGTGAAGGGCTGAAGGGAGCTGTTCAGTGACTTTTGAGCTACAGTCAGGTCCATAAATATTGGGACATCGACACAATTCTAATCTTTTCGGCTCTATACACCACCACAATGGATTTGAAATGAAACAACCCAGATGTGCTTTAACTGCAGACTGTCCGCTTTAATTTGAGGGTATTTACATCCAAATCAGGTGAACGGTGTAGGAATTACAACAGTTTGTATTTGTGCCTCCCACTTTTTAAGGGACCAAAAGTAATGGGACAGATTAACAATCATAAATCAAACTTTCACTTTTTAATATTTGGTTGCAAATCCTTTGCAGTCAATTACAGCCTGAAGTCTGGAACGCATAGACATCACCAGATGCTGGGTTTCACCCCTGGTGATGCTCTGCCAGGCTTCTACTGCAACTGTCTTCAGTTCCTGCTTCTTCTTTCCCTTCAGTTTTGTCTTCAGCGAGTGAAATGCATGCTCAATCGGATTCAGGTCAGGTGATTGACTTGGCCATTGCATAACATTCCACTTCTTTCCCTTAAAAAACTCTTTGGTTGCTTTCGCAATATGCTTCGGGTCATTGTCCATCTGCACTGTGAAGCGCCGTCCAATGAGTTCTGAAACATTTGGCTGAATATGAGCAGATAATATTGCCTGAAACACTTCAGAATTCATCCTGCTGCTTTTGTCAGCAGTCACATCATCAATAAATACAAGAGAACCAGTTCCATTGGCAGCCATACATGCCCACGCCATGACACCACCACCATGCTTCACTGATGAGGTGGTATGCTTTGTATCATGAGCAGTTCCTTTCCTTCTCCATACTCTTCTCTTCCCATCACTCTGGTACAAGTTGATCTTGGTCTCATCTGTCCATAGGATGTTGTTCCAGAACTGTAAAGGCTTTTTTAGATGTTGTTTGGCAATCTCTAATCTGGCCTTCCTGTTTTTGAGGCTCACCAATGGTTTACATCTTGTGGTGAACCCTCTGTATTCACTCTGGTGAAGTCTTCTCTTGATTGTTGACTTTGACACACATACACCTACCTCCTGGAGTGTGTTCTGGATCTGGCCAACTGTTGTGAAGGGTGTTTTCTTCACCAGGGAAATTCTTCGGTCATCCACCACAATTGTTTTCGTGGTCTTCCGGGTCTTTTGGTGTTGCTGAGCTCACCGGTGCGTTCTTTCTTTTTAAGGATGTTCCAAACAGTTGATTTGGCCACACCTAATATTTTTGCTATCTCTCTGATGGGTTTGTTTTGTTTTTTCAGCCTAATGATGGCTTGCTTCACTGATAGTGAAAGCTCTTTGGATCTCATATTGAGAGTTGACAGCAACAGATTCCAAATGCAAATAGCACCCTTAAAATGAACTCTGGACCTTTTATCTGCTCCCTATAAATAGGATAATGAGGGAATAACACACACCTGGTCATGGAACAGCTGAGCAGCCAATTGTCCCATTACTTTTGGTCCCTTAAAAAGTGGGAGGCACATATACAAACTGTTGTAATTCCTACACCGTTCCCCTGATTTGGATGTAAATACCCTAAAATTAAAGCTGAAAGTCTGCATTTAAAGCACATCTTGTTTGTTTCATTTCAAATCCTTTGTGGTGGTGTATAGAGCCAAAAAGATTATAATTGTGTAGATGTCCCAATATTTATGAACCTGACTGTAAATCGAGTGTCAGGAGTCAAATGTTCTACAGTCCTGGATCTTCTGAGTTAACAGACAAGTTAAAGTTGAAGTTCTAGCACAAGTTCAGCATAACAGTATCTTTAAACGCCAGGAAGCGCTGGTCGGCATTCAGCTGGCGTCAAGACAGCGCCAACGGGCATTTTCCTGTATAGTGTCCCAGTCAAACCTAGTTGAGCCAGAGGAGTATCCCACTCATTCCCTTCTCCCATCCCCAAAATACAATAAACAAAACCAACCAAAGATGCGGGAATGGTCATTGTCTCAGTTCTCACATCTGTGTTTACAACTTAAATGTGTTAGATGTGTCACCGGTAACTATGGCAGACCCACATCAGGCCCCAGGCCTGGAAACACTGCTACAGTAATATAGGGTATGTGCCTGCTGTACCATGTACTTTTATGAAATGGTATCCTCTTGTATTTATATTGCTTTCTTTGATTAAACTCTCCAGTGTTCCTACCAGTTCCTCTGCTTTCCTATTTCAAACTGACCATGCTAGACATGATATCAGGAATTGGAAATGTTGGGGTAACATATTCTTTGATTAAACAATGTAGGCTATGTGGGACTTTGAGTGAGACCCCAGCAGGTAATGCCCAGCTTCTCCATCCCTTTATCAGAAAAAAAACGAAAGTTGAAGGATTAAAAGAGGTGCATGGAAGCCAGCCAGCCCCCAGTCTGATGTACTCACCCTCCAGTCTGCCACCAACCATGTAGACCTGTCTCATGATATAAAGAACAGGGGTTTAGTTGACATGCATTTGCAAACGCATGTGTAAGCTGCAGGGCCACTACACGGCACCCTGTTTTACCTGCAGTCCTAACACTTCCTAATTTGAGTGTCTTCATAATGGAAGCACATGGCTGCTAAATGGATGGATGGGGAACAGGTGGGAGGGAGACAGCCCAAATGTCGTAGGGAGTGTAGGAGTCGGATGTCCTGTTCTATAGAGATGCCTCAATTACAGGACTGGCCGAACAGAATTCCCCATTTTTCAGCAGGTAATACGGTTCCCATGCATTTCGTTGAATGATGTATTTATCAGGCTGTCTGTAGTGAATTGTTGAAGCGTCGTGTCAGCATTATTTAATTTGTTTTCCCTCGTATGAAAAGCATTAGCCCGCTTAGATCTCTGGGCCCTGGGCTACCGTCCAGATTCTCCTTATTAAAATCCAAGCGCGGAACGTGACAACATTATAATGGATGGGGACGCTGTAGAGAAAATCGAAGCATGTGTCATTTAACTCGGGAATGAAATCTGGCGTGACAATAAATGCCAGGCTTCCTCTTCAAATGATGTCAATTAAACAAGCTTATCGCGGCAGGTGTTCCTGGATGGAAAAGCAGCATGGAGTTTGCTTGAGAATTTCTCTCTTTAGTAAACACGAGTAATATAGATCTGTAGGAAGCTCATCTATACACCGCAAGTGCCTGTGACCCAGCGACAAGCGAGCAACAGGATCTCCCTTTCTGTTACTGAGGCCAAGGCCATAGGACAGCGAGCTGCCTGCTGGAATAGCATGTGTTACCACTAAATATAGCCTGTATATACTAGCAGGGGCCCCGCATTCTATTACCTTTCCAATGTATGAGTACTAACATTACTAACATTACACCCATGTCTTCCTAAGCCTCTACTAGGAAATTCTATTTTTTCTTTTTTTTCTTTGCAAATTATAATGTATAATCAGATACTGGCTTTGCATGTTTTACTTATAATGCCAGTTCACACCACATGCAGTCAAGTGCGTTTTTTTTCTGCATCAAAAACGCATGGAAAGAAGGTTATATGGTTTCAAATAGCATAGTTCACACCAGTGCTTGCAGTTCCAGAGAAAAAAGTAGAACACGCTGCATTATTCCTGCATTGGACTTTACTGAAATGCTGTAAAATGCATCAAAAACGCACCCTGAATGCACCAAAAACGCACTGGAACACATGTCGTTATTTAATGTGTCAGGGTGCCAGGAAACCAGACTACACGGGAATGCAGGTAAAATGAAGCAGTTAATTGGAGGAAACAACAATAATAATAATAATCACACAGCAACAGTGAGGAAATGAGAGCAGGAACAAGCCGGGGTCAAGTCCAGGAGCGGGTAGTAATCAAAGCCGGGGTCAGATCCAGAAGCCAGTCGTCTGCCAAAGCCGGGTCGAGAGCCAGGAGAGTCATCAGCTGATGTCGGGTCGAGAGCTAGGAGAGTCGTCAGCCGTTGCCGGGTCGAGAGCCAGGAGAGTCGTCAGCCGATACCGGGTCGAGAGCCAGGAGAGTCGTTAGCCAATGCCAGGTAGAGAGCCAGGAGAGTCGTCAGCCGATGCCAGGTAGAGAGCCAGGAGAGTCGTGAGCTGATGCCGGGTAAAAAACTAGGAGAGTAGTCGGCAAATGCTGGGTCAAGAGCCAGGAGAGTCGTCAACCGATGCCCTGTCGAGAGCCAGGAGAGTCGTCAGTCGATGCTGGGTCAAGAGCCAGGAGAGTCGTCAGCCAATGCCGGGTCGAGCGCCAGGAGAGTCGTCAGCCGATGCCGGGTCGAGCGCCAGGAGAGTCGTCAGCCGATGCCGGGTCGAGAGCCAGGAGAGTCATCAGTCGTTGCCAGGTCAAGAGCCAGGAGGGTCGTTGGCCGATGCCGAGTCGAGAGACAGGACAGTCGTCAGCTGATGCCGGGTCGAGAGCCAGGAGAGTCGTCGGCCGATGCCGGGTTGAGAGCCAGTAGAGTCGTCAGCTGATGCCGGGTCATGCACAGAGGACCGCAGAGAGCAAAAGACTGCTAGCAGAGATGCACCTTGGAGCACAAACACAAGGGCAATGATAGCAACCCAGCAGGTGATCGATATAGTCAGGTGTGTGACATCATCAATGTGCAACGCCCAGGCAGCAGGAAGTGATGATGCAATCAGAGTCTATAAGAGGCAGCAGTCTGCACATGGCCAAGATGGCTGCCAACAGGAGGGCAAGGTAAGACCTTGACAGAGGGAGGAAATGCATTGGACTGCATAAAAAACACAATGGAACCCATCAAAAATGTGCATGCAGAAAAGCATCTGGAACTCATCCGGACTGTGTTTCTATGGGGTGAACTGGCCCTTACTCAGCAATTCATAGGAGGTTTTGTTTGTAATGATGCATGAAACATGGTGTCAAACTGTTTAATTTCCGTTCAAATGGCTCAAAATTGATTGTTCTTAGCCTGTATTCTCTGCCGTTTGAATCTGTCAATGAAAAAGATTCTGCATACTGGCCAATAGATGGCGCTTACTACTATAAGACAATAAGTATGTTCCTCATCACCATCTAGTGGCAGTAATGCAGTATGGAACTTTCTTGATATGGGGGGCCTTAAGTGCCAAACCACAACATCACTAAAGGGCCACACATAAAATTCTGTAAATATTCAGTGTCAGAGACAGCAGACACACAACAGGATATAGGCAAAGGCTATGGGTATTATACAAGAGATGGTCAGAGACTGCAGACATGATCCAAGAGATGGTCAGAGACTGAAGACATGATCCAAGAGATGGTCAGAGACTGCAGACATGATAGAAGAGATGGTCAGAGACTGCAGATATGATAAAAGAGATGGTCAGAGATTGCAGACATAGTACAAGAGATGGTCAGAGACTGCAGATATGATACAAGAGATGGTCAGAGACTGCAGATATGATACAAAAGATGGTCAGAGACTGCAGATATGATACAAAAGATGGTCAGAGACTGCAGATATGATACAAGAGATGGTCAGACTGCAGATAAGATACAAGAGATGGTCAGAGACTGCAGATATGATACAAGAGATGGTCAGAGACTGCAGACATGATACAAAAGATGGTCAGAGACTGCGGACATGATACAAGAGATGGTCAGAGACTGCAGACGTAATATAGGAGATGGTCAGAGACTGCAGACATGATACAAGAGATGGTCAGAGACTGCAGACATGATACAAGAGATGGTCAGAGACTGCAGACGTAATATAGGAGATGGTCAGAGACTGCAGACATGATACAAAAGATGGTCAGAGACTTCAGACGTAATACAGGAGATGGTCAGAGTTTGCAGACGTAATACAGGAGATGGTCAGAGACTGTGGACATGCTGGAGACAGTCATTGAGTAAGAACATGTTACATGACACTAGAAATCACTGCTATAACAGGGCAATAGGGAAACTCAGATTAGTGTCTGCAGGGGGACCAAGGGCTGCACAAAAAGTGCCAAAGGGCCACATGCTGCCCCAGGGCCAGAGGTTGGGCACCAGGGGAAGACAGCCTGAGAAAATATAATTTTGCCCAATTCACAAGGAATGCATTGACATGCAGTTTTGATAAATGGACAACTTTGCCCATTTTATTTAAATACACCCCATAGGTTTCCTATATGGATTGGCTGGTAAAACCAATCTACGAAACAGGAAATTCTGCACTTAACAGGAGATCTGAATGGGCTGTAATGTAATAATGGCTTCCCTCCATAGACATTTCCATGTCAGTATATATGTGATCTGTGTATTCATAGGCTGGACACTGGAAGACAACTGTATGCTATAATCTACCACAGAGGGCGGCAATAAATCTGCCTTTTATGACTTTTCTTCCAAGGTTAATGGTTTCCTCTGAATCCATACTACCATATACAGCACAGCCATAGATCTCTTCTTAGCGGTGATCACATTGTAGCGCACTTTGTCACGTAATTGGGCAAAAGTTTCCTTTTTGTTTTGTTTTTTAATTTCTTCAATAATTCCTGGTTTCCAAGTCTAGGCAAACAATGTCATTCATCCCAGGAGTCCTCATGGAAGAAGGGGAGAGGGGCTTTCTCAGCTAAGCACACTTTCATGCCTGAGCTAAGGGCAGATGGATTCGGCTAGAAATGTTTTCAAACTGATTTCCCAACAAAATAAAGCATAGAGACATGGATGGGTGAGGGAGTTTGCTTTGAATAATACAAATGAATGAAATAGCCCAAATACAGTTAGGTGTCGCTTTAAATTGGTTTGGGCCTATTGTAATCAATTGTACAGCAGCACTTAGACTGGGAGAGGGAGGGGCAGGAGCAGGGGAAGACTAGAGTCTCAGGAGCAAAACCAGCCAACTGGCCTAATCAGTTTACTGAGCACTATAAGGCCTCTTGCACACTTGTTTGAGCATCTCCTTTTTCAGCCGTAATTTTTCTCTTATTAAACAGCGCGCATTTGCGCGTGTTTTCGCGCATTTGCGTTTGCGCAAATTTGCGTACATTCGCGCCTCTGAATATGCAATTTTTTTTTCCAGATCAACAGTATAATCGTATGCGTTCATTTGATCGCATTTGCGCACAAATGCGCGCATTAGGTGTAAATTACTGTCCAAAAAATGCAGATTTTTCTATTTTGTTCTTACTGAAGAATACGCGGCGCTCATTTACGCGGCTGTGTGCATAGGCACATTAGAATGAATGGGCTCTATTTTAGCTCATAAAAAAAAAAAAAAAAGCTATACTGAGCATTTTTAAGCTGCAGTGTGCAAGGGGCCTCAGTGCGCCACACAAAGTGCCTGAAGTTAGTTTATTGTAACCAGGGATTTCTTTCAGCGGGAACGCAGTTCTGCCACCTCCAGCAATGAATGTATGTAAGGGCTGGGGTGTGCTGGAGGGTCTATTGATGCTGGCTGCTAGGGAATATATTGTCGCTGGAGGGGATCTATTTTTGTGTGGAGGTTTATTGTTGCTGGTGGGGGGTCTTATGTTGCTAGCAAGGGTCAATTGTTGCTAGGAGGGATCTACTGTTGAGGAAGAGATTTATTGGTGCAGGCTCCTGGAGGGTCTATTGATGCTGATAGGTCTGTTGTTGCTGCTGGGAGATCTTTTTTTTGGTGGGGTGGTGTTTTGTAGCGGGGGCTCAATTGTTGCTGGGGGGGGGGTCCTTTTGTTGTGTGGGGAATATAATGTTGCTGGGTTTGGGGTCTATCATCCATGGGGGATCTACTGTTGCTGGAGTTGGGTCTATTGTTGCTGACTGCAGGAGATCTTTCTTCTTCCTTCCTTCCTTCTACCTTCTTTCTTCTTTCTCCTTCTTCCTTCTTCTTCGCAATTCTTCTTCTTTCTTCTTCGCAAATCACTTAGTAGCACAAAATTATACTTGGTTCTGTATTCTCTAAAAGGGGCGGCACTGGGAGGTGGATAGGAGGTGGAACCAAGGGATGGTGCTCAGACGTGGTTAGGGAGCAGCAACGAAGGGTGGCTCAGAAGGGGGAAGTTCCTGCACCTATTCTCTAAAAAAATATCCCTGATTGTAACACACCTTTATGTATGTATGTATGTATATGTGTGTATAGATCTATATCTATCTATCTATATATATATATATATATATATATATATTGTGAGGGGTTAGCTCGGTAGCGGGTGTGGGTGACCCCTTGGGGGGGTTCGTTACACATAGAGACAGCCGAGGAGTGGTTGAAAACAACGGTCTAAGGTTTATTCTTCCAATTTTCTTCAAACAAGTGCAAGCATCCAAACAGCATAAATCAAACAAACATAAAATAAATCCTGGCCACTTGGGGCGTCTACCTTCACACACAGGAACCTACCTATGGTGTCTGTCCCAACCTACTGCTGGGCAGACACTGCTGGTCATACAGCAGAAAACCAATAGTCCATTTGTTTTCTTTTCACACAGAAAAAGTCCATCACCTCACCTTCAGAAGTCTTTCAGCTCACTGCTCTCCTTAACGCACACAGCTTCAGGAGGCAGCAATCAGTAGTCATCCTCTGACTAACTTATAGAGGCCTTAATTGCCTCATCCTGAATAGCTGAAGCTTTCCAACGTCCTAACCCTTTCTGGCTACCTCTTGCAGCCGACACCCTATAGTAATTGGTGAATTGTCTAAACAAGGCAGAAATGTATCTCCCGTCTGTGACAACACCCACAGATTTACCTGACTTCCTGTCACATACCCCCCTCTTGTTTCAATCCTAGGGTTGGGACACAGGTTGCCAGGCACGCATGTGCCAGGCACTGCTCTCGACTCTCACTGATAAGCCTCCTAGTATCTTCCCTACTAATGTTCAGTCCATTCAATTCTTTGTCTGATTCAGCTGCCAGAGATAAATCCTTCTGAGCAATCTGCTTTGCTTTGTCCATCAGCCACTGTCTTTCATGCTGATATGAGTTAATTTCTTCCTCCAGTTCATTAACAAATGTTAACCTTTGTTGAAATGCTTGTAGGGTTGGCTCTTTCTTTAAGACTGTTAGCTTGTCTATATACACTTGTTTTGGCTGATCCTCTCCATCTTCATATAGCCAATTCTCTGTATCTTCAAGCTTCAGGATGAAACTGTTTCTGTCATCTTCATTGACAAATTTCTCATAAATGCCACACAGCTTGTCCCTCATCTCATATACATATTCTTCAACTGCATTTTTGGCATAATTTCGCTCCTTCTCAAGTTTGTCCTGCATAACCATCTTTCCCTCATTTTCCAAAAACAAGTTCAACGTATCCCGTCCTATCTGCCATGGAGGATAGTGATCAATAGGCGACTCAATTGTGCTAGTCTTAACTTTAATGTCTTCAACAGTCTTGAGCCGCCTCTCTCTGTAATCAATAATTGATTTCCACAAAGTTTCGAGAACCTCTGCTTCACTTAGCTTTGTTCCAAGTAATGTCTGTACTTTTTCTAGTGGATCTGTTTTGTCTTTATCCATGCTGACTGCTCCCACTACTGTTTCTTTTAAGGTTTGAAGGACTCCTAGAGAGTCCGCATGTCCATTACAGACCTCCTCTCTGCATCAGTGAAGAAGCATGGAACTGCAACAACACAGTCTACTACAGGCTTCTTCAATGCACTTTCTGCTATTGCATTACTTTTCCCTTGTAGCTCCTTTTAGTATTTCCTTGATTTGGTTGAATTTCTCTGAACTCCACATGAACTGCATCTCAAAATCACGATCAAACTTCTGCCACCTGTCTTCCACCAGTTCCATTTTGGTAATATTCACGGAAAGGCACTTATTAATCTGCTTCATGTTTTCATCAACAGCCTTAGTTTTCTCCATTAGGTGGTGTTTGCTTTTTTCTCCAAGCTTTTATATCACTTGACTTCTTCTTTCTTCTTCGCAAGTCTTCTCCTCACCAAGCATCTGATCAAACTTCTTTTGCTTCTTCTCCAGGTTGGACAAAATCTGACGCTGGTGATCGAGATCCACACTAAGTTCATCCAGTTCCTGCTGAAGTCTTGTCTTGGTCTTCTCAAGCTTGTCATAAGCAGCTTCCTTTTCCTCATAGCGTTGATTAGTAGCTTCAAGGTCTTTCTGCAGTTTCTTTTTCACCTCTTCAACATTTCTAATGAACCAACGCTTTCTTCCATTCGTTTTTTCATATCCGCTATCTGAGTTTGCAGTGTTGAGACTTGCTTCGATAGGTTTTTCTTTGCTTCTTCCTCCTCTTCTAATTGTTCCAGGAAGCCATTTTTCTCATCTTCCATTTGTTTGAGTTTTGTGCTACAGCTCAGTTTTTGACGTGTCTCTTCTTGTAAGAGTTCCTGAGTGTCTTGCAGCTGTGATTCCAAGGTAGAGAAATCTTTGGCAAATTTGCTAGATTTGCTGTCTGCTTGAGAAAGCAGACTTGTGACATTGTCCAACTCAACCTGCAGTCGGTTTGCCTTCTCTGACAGCTCAGCACGAAATCGGTCACCTTCTGATACTTTGACCTGCAATTCCTGAAGCTGTGCCTCTACTTTTTTTCTCTTGTGTTCAGAGTCTCCTTTGCCCTGCCTATGAGCCTTCACCTCATTGGCTAGTTCATTACGCTCAGTTTCAAGCGCTTGTTTGGCCTTTTCCAAGTTTCCTTTTTCCCGTTTTGTCTGTTCCCACTGTTCAGAAAGCTCTTCAACAGCTTGTGCATGCTTCTGTCTGAGCTCCTGCATTTGGCTTTCATGAAGCCGAGCTTCCTCTTCCAAATTTTTCTTCAAGTGTGATACCTCCTTGCACTCTACACAATCTAAAACAGTGCTTAAAATCTTCTCATTCCGAAAAGTTGGTATGTTACTGGCCTGACTCTCAGCCTCGGTCTGCTGTTGAGCTGCAATGCTCTCTTGGTGAGCCTGTTGTTGAGCTGCAATGCTCTCTTGGTGAGCATGTTGTTGAGCTTCAATGCTCTCTTGGTGAGCCTGTTGTTGAGCTGCAAAGCTCCGCTGAAAATCCGCATTTGCCTTAACCAGTTGTTTCAGTATCTCCTCCATTTTGGGTTTACTTTAACTGCCCACGGCACTCCACCATATGTGAGGGGTTAGCTCAGTAGCGGGTGTGGGTGACCCCTTGGGGGGGTTCGTTACACATAGAGACAGCCGAGGAGTGGTTGAAAACAACGGTCTATGGTTTATTCTTCCAATTTTCTTCAAACAAGTGCAAGCATCCAAACAGCATAAATCAAACAAACATAAAATAAATCCTGGCCACTTGGGGCGTCTACCTTCACACACAGGAACCTACCTATGGTGTCTGTCCCAACCTACTGCTGGGCAGACACTGCTGGTCATACAGCAGAAAACCAATAGTCCATTTGTTTTCTTTTCACACAGAAAAAGTCCATCACCTCACCTTCAGAAGTCTTTCAGCTCACTGCTCTCCTTAACGCACACAGCTTCAGGAGGCAGCAATCAGTAGTCATCCTCTGACTAACTTATAGAGGCCTTAATTGCCTCATCCTGAATAGCTGAAGCCTTTTCAACGTCCTAACCCTTTCTGGCTACCTCTCGCAGCCGACACCCTATAGTAATTGGTGAATTGTCTAAACAAGGCAGAAATGTTTCTCCCGTCTGTGACAACACCCACAGATTTACCTGACTTCCTGTCACAATATATATATATATATATATATATATATAGATCTATATATATATACACACTCACTGGTTTCTTTATTAGGTACACCGTGCTAGTAGCAGGTTGGACCCCTTTTGCCTTCATTCTTCGTGGCATAGATTCAACAAGGTGTTGGAAACATTCCTGAGAGATTTTGGTCCATAGTGACATGATAGCATCACACAGTTGCTGCAGATTTGTCGGCTGCACATCCATGATGTCAATCTCCCGTTCCACCACATCCCAAAGGTGCTCTATTGGATGAGATGTGGTGAGTGTGGAGGCCATTGGAGTACAGTGACCTCATTGTCACGTTGAAGAAACCAGTGGTGAGATGATTGGAGCTTTGTGACATGGTGCATTATCCTGCTGGAAGGAGCCATCAGAAGATGGGTACAGTGTAGTCATAAAGGGATGGGCATGGTCAGCAACAATACTCAGGTAGGCCGTGGCATTTAATTGATGCTCAATTGGTATTAAGGGGCCCAAAGTGTGCCAAGAAAATATCTCCTACACCATTACACCACTAGTCTGAACAGTTGATACAAGGCAGGATGGATCCATGCTTTCATGTTTACTCCAAATTCTGACCCCACCATCTGAATGTCGCCGCTGAAATCCAGACTCATCAGACCAGGCAACGTTTTTCCTATCTTCTATTGTCCAATGTTGGTGATCCTGTGCAAATTGTAGCCTCAGTTTCCTGTTCTTAGCTGACAGGAGTGGCACCCGCTGTAGTCTTCTGCTGCTGTAGCCCATCTGTTTCAAGGTTTATTGTGTTGTGCATTCAGAGATGGTATTTTGCATACCTTGGTTGGTAACGAGTGGTTATTTCAGTTATTGTTGCCTTTCTATCATCTGGAACCAGCCTGTCCATTCTCCTCTGACCTCTGACATCAACAAGGCATTTTCTTCCACACAACTGCCACTCACTCGATATTTTCACTTTTTCGGACCATTCTCTGTAATCCAGAGAGATGGTTGTGTGTGAAAATCCCAGTAGATCAACAATTCATGAAATACTCAGACCAGCCCGTCTGGCACCAACAACCATGCCACATTCAAAGTCACCTAAATACCCTTTTTTTTCCCCATTCTGATGCTCGGTTTCAACTTCAGCAAGTCGTCTTCACCACGTCTAGATGCCTAAATGCATTGAGTTGCTGCCATGTGATTGGCTGATTAGCAATTTGTGTTAATAAGCAATTGAACAGGTGTACCTATAAAGTAGCCAATGAGTGTATGTGTGTGTGTGTGTGTGTATATATATATATATATATATATATATATATATATATATATATATATATATATATATATATATATATACACACACAGCCCTCAAAAATTCCACTCGCCTGCTCGCATTTTGCGAGTGGAATAATGAGGATGGCGAGTAAGGGCTGTGCTGTAAGAAAAGGGTGGACCCGGGGCGCAGAGTAGTGCGCCCTGAGCCCACCCATTGTGTGACAATAGCAAATGAATATTCGCTATTGTCACACGGATCCTCCTCCTGATCCTCCTCCTGGCCAATCAGGAAGCGGGTCTGAGACCCGTTTCCGGATTGGCCAAAAGGCGAACAATTGCCATTGGCCAAGGAGGAGGACTCGGGAGACGCGAAGGATTGAGAAGAAGCCGCCGCTGCATCAGGTAAGTGCACTGGTCTCTCTGCATGCTGTGGGCACTCTGCATTTAAGGGGCGCGCTGTGGGCACTCTGCATTGAAAGGGGGCATGCTGTGGGCATTCTGCATTTAAGGGGGCACACTGTAGGCACTCTGCATTGAAAGGGGGCATGCTGTGGGCACTCTGCATTTAAGGGGGCACACTGTGGGCAATTTGCATTGAAAGGGGACACGCTGTGGGCACTCTACATTGAAAGGGGGCATGCTGTGGGCACTCTGCATTGAAAGGGGGCACGCTGTGGGAACTCTGCATTGAAAGGGGGCATGCTGTGGGCACTCTGCATTGAAAGGGGGCATGCTGTGGGCACTCTGCATTGAAAGGGGGCATGCTGTGGGCACTCTGCATTGAAAGGGGGCACGCTGTGGGCACTCTGCATTGAAGGGGACACGCTGTGGGCACTCTGCATTGAAAGGGGGCACGCTGTGGTCACTCTGCATTGAAAGGGGGCACGCTGTGGGCACTCTGCATTGAAAGGGGGCATGCTGCGGGCACTCTGCATTGAAAGGGGGCATGCTGTGGGCACTCTGCATTGAAAGGGGGCACGCTGTGGTCACTCTGCATTGAAAGGGGGCACGCTGTGGGCACTCTGCATTGAAGGGGGCACGCTGTGGGCACTCTGCATTGAAAGGGGGCACGCTGTGGGCACTCTGCATTGAAAGGGGGCACGCTGTGGGCACTCTGCATTGAAAGGGGGCACGCTGTGGGCACTCTGCATTGAAAGGGGACACGCTGTGGGCACTCTACATTGAAAGGGGGCATGCTGTGGGCACTCTGCATTGAAAGGGGGCACGCTGTGGGAACTCTGCATTGAAAGGGGGCATGCTGTGGGCACTCTGCATTGAAAGGGGGCACGCTGTGGGCACTCTGCATTGAAAGGGGGCATGTTGTGGGCACTCTGCATTGAAAGGGGGCATGCTGTGGGCACTCTGCATTGAAAGGGGGCATGCTATGGTCACTCTGCATTGAAAGGGGGCACGCTGTGGGCACTCTGCATTGAAGGGGACACGCTGTGGGCACTCTGCATTGAAAGGGGGCACGCTTTCGTCACTCTGCATTGAAAGGGGGCACGCTGTGGGCACTCTGCATTGAAAGGGGGCATGCTGCGGGCACTCTGCATTGAAAGGGGGCATGCTGTGGGCACTCTGCATTGAAAGGGGGCACGCTGTGGTCACTCTGCATTGAAAGGGGGCACGCTGTGGGCACTCTGCATTGAAGGGGGCACGCTGTGGGCACTCTGCATTGAAAGGGGGCACGCTGTGGTCACTCTGCATTGAAAGGGGGCACGCTGTGGGCACTCTACATTGAAAGGGGGCATGCTGTGGGCACTCTGCATTTAAGGGGGCACACTGTGGGCAATTTGCATTGAAAGGGGACACGCTGTGGGCACTCTACATTGAAAGGGGGCACGCTGTGGGCACTCTGCATTGAAAGGGGGCACGCTGTGGGAAATCTGCTTTGAAAGGGAAATGATGTGGGCACTCTGCATTGAAAGGGGGCACGCTGTGGGCACTCTGCTTTGAAAGGGGCATGCTGTGGGCACTCTGCATTGAAAGGGGGCACGCTGTGGGCACTCTGCATTGAAAGGGGGCATGCTGTGGGCACTCTGCATTGAAAGGGGGCATGCTGTGGTCACTCTGCATTGAAAGGGGGCACGCTGTGGGCACTCTGCATTGAAGGGGGCACGCTGTGGGCACTCTGCATTGAAAGGGGGCACGCTGTGGTCACTCTGCATTGAAAGGGGGCACGCTGTGGGCACTCTACATTGAAAGGGGGCATGCTGTGGGCACTCTGCATTTAAGGGGGCACACTGTGGGCAATTTGCATTGAAAGGGGACACGCTGTGGGCACTCTACATTGAAAGGGGGCACGCTGTGGGCACTCTGCATTGAAAGGGGGCACGCTGTGGGCACTCTGCTTTGAAAGGGGGCACGCTGTGGGCACTCTGCATTGAAAGGGGGCACGCTGTGGGCACTCTGCTTTGAAAGGGGAATGATGTGGGCACTCTGCATTGAAAGGGGGCACGCTGTGGGCACTCGGCTTTGAAAGGGGCATGCTGTGGGCACTCTGCATTGAAAGGGGGCATGCTGTGTGCACTCTGCATTGAAAGGGGGCACGCTGTGGGCACTCTGCATTGAAAGGGGGCACGCTGTGGGCACTCTGCATTGAAAGGGAGCACGCAGTGGTCACTCTAAAGTTGTTGTTGTTAATATTTTTTTTGTAACTTCTGAATGAAACATTTAACAGTGTAATTTTATGAGATATTTTACGAGGGCGTGTTTAGGGGCGGAGCAGGGTAGGGTTTGGGTGGGGCAACAAGAAACTCTTAAGGCCTGGCTAGTAGCTCATGATTTGAAATATTGAGCCCTGTATGTGTATATATGTATGTATGTGTGTATATATATATATATATATATATATATATATATATATATATATTACTGTGTGTGTGTGTGTGTGTATGTATATATATACACACAGTATCTCACAAAATAAGTACATCCCTCACATTTTTTAAAAATATTTTATTATATCTTTTCATGTGTCATGAAAAGATATATTTCAAAGTGTCGTTTCTTCAGTGTTATCACATGAAAAGATATCATCAAATATTGGGGTGTACTGACTTTTGTGAGATACTGTGTGTGTGTATATATATATATATATATATTACAAAGGGGTTGCAGCACAGTGAGCATAACTTACTGCTCCATTAAAAAATAATACAGCAACTTCCCTCCCTGCCCTGTCCGGTATTCTGCAATGGAAATGCGGGTGTTCAGGTCCTACAAAACTTCCATGTAGCAATTTAGAACCTGAACATCCATTTCTCTTTTGGGGTATCTCAGAAAACAATGCCACATTTTGTCCACTTGGTGGAGTTGATGATACCGGCATGAATCTTTTATAAAAATTACGGTGGCATTTTGTTCAGGTGATATTACTGCAATGAATGTTTTATTATTAGACCCCTTAGACTAAAATTTGTTTGTAGATTTAGTAAATGATCAATAGCTAAGATAACAATTACTAAGATATTTTCTCCTTTTTTTTCATTTTTTTTTCTGAAGGTGAAAGACACATATTATCATCAGGGAAACACCAACTTCCATTTAATTTTCAACTACCTGCTGGGTAAGTTTTTTTTTTCTTGCAAAAATATGTGTTTTTAATATTTAAAGGGACATTAATTCCAAAACTGTGATATATTGCAGCTTACCAATCATTAGATGGGATGGCTGCATTTGTTTTTTTTTTTTTGCTTTTTTTTTTTTTTAGATTTTTTTCCCTTTATTTTCACCTGGCTAGTAACACGCCTCCTCTATTAGAGTGCCCTCACTCTGGGTGAAGGAGAAGAGGGGGCACAGCAGGCAGCAGCATTGTCAGTCTGGCGGGAGGGGATTGTTAGATGGACTAGCATGTTTAGATACACTAACATATTGTAGCCAAACTCCAGATAATACTTTATAATCAGTTACAGCAAACATTTATTTTCCCTTTTGGGATAAAGGTTTTGCTTGAATAATTAAAAGCTGATCATTGTGAGCACCCCTGCCAGTGTTGCATGGTTTTTCCTCATTCCCTTAACTGATACTCCTGCAAGAGAGCTTTTTTTAAAAAAAAAAAAAAAAAAACAGACTTGCTGGCTGGATCACCAGATGAAAATAGAAGAAATAAAGCCTCAAAAGAAAACAAATGCAGCCATCACATCCTCCATGCCACGGCTCTCGATAAACGAAAGCTCTGGGCCACTTCTTCAATATCAGTTTGCCAAGGCAGGCTGGATTGCTTCCTTAGGAACCGTTGAGAGCGGGACGCTGTCATATCTAGAAGCGGTATAAATTCTGCTTCCATTTATGCTGTTCAGCTTTAGAACCGGTGCAAGCATTCTGGTATACATAGGCAAAGGTGCATTTTGGCCTCCCTCCCTCACCCTCCACTCACCCCACCCTGGTACTGCTAGTCCACCCCCCCCCCCATCCTCCAGCCACCCGCGCTGGTCTTGCTAGTCTATCACCCCCCCAGCACCATTATCCTAGACAGCCCCCCCACTCCATACTGGTGCTCTACTGCTGTAGCCCTCCACCCCACTAGCCCCCCCCCAACCGCTTCAGCCACACCCCACGCTGGTTCTACTAGGCAACCCCCCTGCTCCAGCCACCCCACACTGGTACTATTGATTCCAGGGGTCCCAGGACTCTAGCTGGGGGGTCTCTGCTTCATGGGGCAGGAGAGAGGGGCCGCCCGGGGATGCAGTGTAGTAAATGTGGGACTGCAAAGCAGGTTGGAAGGACCTGCGTGGCTGGGGGTTTGGATTTTACCACTCCCCCCTACCCTGGCGCCCTAAGGCAGCAGCCTAAGCTACCTTTATGCTAGTGCTGGCCCTTTTCAGCTTCCCTAAACAGGGGGCTGAATAAGCAACAGTATGTATGTTTGTTCAAACACCTAAACAGCCAAAGTTCAGGCAAAACCTAGATTTGGAACCAAACTGTTTGCTCATCCCCACTCAAGGGTAAGGGGGCTCCTTGTCAGGCAGGCAGTATGGGGCTCCACAATTTCTGGGTGGAAATACTTATACTGATATCATTGCCCTAATAAGGCCACATAGTCAATGTCCTGGACCTAATATGGCCAAATAACCATGTTAGGTCAATGACACTGACCATGTGGCCATATTAGATCAGTTATGTCATGGGCTTCCCCACCTATTTGTTTAAGCGCAGTTATTATTATTATTATTTCAGATACTTATATAGCGCTGTCAATTTACATAGCGCTTTACATATACATTGCACATTCACATCAGTCCCTGCCTTCAGGAGCTTACAATCTAAGGTCCCTAACTCACATACATACACAGTAGGGCCATTTTTTTTTTTTTTTTATACAGGATCCAATTAACCTACCAGCATGTCTTTGGAGTGTGGGAGGAAACCGGAGTGCCCGGAGGAAACCCACGCAGGCAAAGGGAGAACATGCAAACTCCAGGCAGGTGGTGTCGTGGATGGGATTTGAACCAGCGACCCTCTTGCTGCTAGGTGAAAGTGCTAACCACTACACCACTGTGCCGCAGTTGTGAGGTATACCAGAGCTGATTGGGCTGACACAGACAACTATCTTCTGGGTTCAGAAAGGAGAAGTCATCCAAGGGAGTCAGCACTCAACAGGATCTTGAATGCAATATGAAAGTTTATCAATGCATAGGGTTAAAAACCATGTACAGAGCCCTGCTTACGCCTTTCAGGCTAAACAGCCATTTAGGCTGAAACGCGTAATGTGGACTCTGTACATGGTATTTAATCAATAAAGCTTCATATTTTGTCTAAGATCCACCAGGTTGCTGCCTACCTTGGATGATTGCACGTTTTCTGACTAACTGGCGCCTGAATCAGTGCACCAGCATTTTCTTACAAGTCTAAATGGGATGTTGGTGGGTAGAGTTGAGTTGTTTCCCTGATTCTAATAAAGGAGAAGTATGGGAGTAAAAAAAAAAAACATACATCTGTACTCCTCTCTATGCTGCAGCTGTCCCACGTGGTCACTGATCACTCAGTTATCCGAGTCAAGAGCAGTGACTGTCAGTCATCGCTCTCAGCCTCCAGTGCTCAATGAAGTGCCAGGCTGTGGATAGGATGGGCACAGCTGGTTTCTGCTCTCAGCCTCGCAGCTGTCAATCAGTCAGCCAGATGGATCCCAGCAATATGGTCGGGAACCTTCCAGAGTCTGGAGCAACTGTGTGGCGTCAGCTGAAAGCAGGCAGTAGGTCACTATAAGCCTACTCTGGGCCATAGGAGAGCAAGTATGATTCAGAAGAGAAGTATGGCCAAAAACCTTTGGTGATATTTCTATTTTAATATTTGAAATTTAATATTTGAAAGATGATGACCCTTCCATCCCAACATGCAGCAGTCTCCACCTATATTGAGAACATTGATGACATTTCTGCAACAGACATAATGGCAAAATCTCAGCCATGACCTCAGTGGGTCAGCTTTGGTTACCCTCTAAACCTAAAATTCCAGTCCAGGCTTTGAATAGGGCCTCCCCGTCTATGCTGTAGCTAGGACCTTGATGTCCCTAAAGCAGCATTGCAGCCCACTGCCCTTAGAGGTAGGCTGGGGCTTCTCCTGCAAGATGGCACCTAGGACCAACTCAACTCCTGCTCCAGGTAGGCTCTCCAGCCACCTACTTGGCGCACCTTCCCAGGGATTGGCTGTATCCCCCATAACTATTCAGACCGCCTTTCTGCCTTTCCTCCCACTGCAATTCCAGAACCCTCTAGAATGCAGGGGGAAATAATCAGACCAGCAGCCTGTTAAACACTGAGCAAGCTAAAGTAATCAGCCACTGCTCCACTGGCCACAGAAGAGCCAAAGTAAATTTGAAAGATGTCCTTTAGCCTAACTAGGAGGGTGCTACTTATACATATCCCATAGTACCTTGCTGACTGCATGCAGTCACCTCCCATAACTCCTCCTCCCAGAACCTCTGTATATCAGAAGGCAGGCTCTGTGAAATGTGTGACACAGCAGTGCCTACTCATGGGGCATAGTGACTACATGTCACAGAATTCAAGGAAGGAAATGTGTGGGAATCTTCACAGAGTAAGTTTACAAACTGCAAGTTGGTTTAATGCAGGGTTTTTCAACTGAGGTGCTGTGGCACCCTGATGTGCCGCAGCAAAATGACATATAGCCATTACAGTCATATCAATAAAGGGTCACTCTTTTAACATCTGTGTACAGAAAGGTGGGAGAGAGCTCACATCCTACCTCCTCTACGCTGTTACCTGTACTCTTGCCGGCAAAACTGGGTGACGTCAAGGGCATGTCGGGCAGCTTGACGGCTTTCAGTTTTGCCGGCAAGAGTACAGATATCCGCGTAGAGGAGGAGGTGTAGGGTGAGCTTTCTCCCTGCTCTTTTTACACAGAGTAACCCTTTATGTTATAACTGCAAAGGGCTTGATTATCTTCCCATATCTCCTCTCCAGGCTGCTCCTGTCCCATGGGTCCCACTTAACTCTGTCTTCCAAGCTACATTTTACGGCTTTTTGCACAGTGCGGGAATGCATAGGAAATATTGCGCTTTTCTGCCCCACACAAACATACGCTGCCTTTTGTAGGTTTGGGGGTGCCATTATTTCTTAAGAGCACCCCCATACATCCACCAATTGCATGTACATTTGCGCCCACTAAAAACGCATAGTACCCCAGTAACATGCATATGGGGGATGCAATTTAAAAATCATGCCAGCACCTTTTTTGTGTGTTTCATGAGCATAGAACAGCCTATTAAAAATACACAACACATGGAAACACACAAAAAAGCGCTCGCAACTGGATGCACCTCCTTATGCGAACAAGCCGTCAGACTGGTGTGTCCTGGGATTATGCGTGATTCTAAAGGGTGCCTTGACTGAAAAAAGGTTGGAAAACTCTGGTTTAGACTAACAGGAAGAGGTCAGAAATAGCTGAAATAGAACGTGGAAGTTATTATAGGATTTTACAACTGCTCAAAAAAATTAAAGGAACTCTTTGAAAACACATCAGATCTCAATGGGGAAAAGTATCATGCTGGATATCCATACTGGTATGGACTGGGTAATGTGTTAGGAAGGAAAGGATGCTACATTGTTTGATTTTAAATTAAAATTATCAACCTAAAAATGGGTTAAATTCAAAGATACCCCCGGAAATCAAAGTGAATGCAAAATGATGCAGCAGGCTAGTCCATTTTGCTGAAATTTCATTGCAGCAACTCAAAAATGGTCCTTAGTAGTTTGTATGGCCCCCCACGTGCTTCTATGCATGCCTGACAATGTCGGGGCATGCTCCTAATGAGAGGACTGATGGTGTCCTGGGGTATTTCCTGCCAGATCTGGACCAGGGTATCACTGAGCTCCTGAACAGACTGAGGTGCAACCTGGCGGTGTCCGATGGACCGAAACATAATGTCCCAGAGGTGTTCTATTGCATTTAGGTCAGGCGATTATGGGGGCCATTCAATGGTATAAATTCCTTCATTTTCCAGGAACTGGCTGCATACCCTTGCCAGAGTCCGGGTGCCATTTATCTAGCCTGTAGAGGTCTATGCGTCCCTCCATGGATATGTCTCCCCAGACCAACACTGACCCACCACCAAACCAAACCGGTCATGGTGAATGATGTTACAGGCAGCATAATGTTCTGTAACGTGTACCCTTTCACGTCTGTCACATGTGCTCAGGGTGAACCTCCTCTCATCTGTGAAAAACACAGGGGGCCAGTGGCAGACCTGCCAAATCTGGTGTTCAATTGCAAATGTCAATCAAGGCTCCACAGTGCTGGGCAGTGAGCACAGGGCACACTAGACGATGTCTGCCATCAGGCCACCCTCATGAAGTCTGTTTCTGATTGTTGGGTCAGAGACATTCACACCAGTGGCCTGCTGGAGGTCATTTTGTAGGGCTCTGGCAGCGCTCATCCTGTTTATCCTTGCACAAAGGAGCAGATACCAGTCCTGATGGGTTAAGGACCTTCTACAGCCCTGTCCAGCTCTCCTAGAGTAACTTGAGACTGTGCTGGGAGGCACAGCAAACCCTTTGGCATTGGCATGTATTGATGTGCCATCCTGGAGGAGTTGGACTGCACCTCCATAGGGTCCAGGTATCGCCTCATGCTACCAGTAGTAAACACTGACCCTAGCCAAATGCAAAACAGGGGAAAAACAGTCCGAAAAGAGTAGTAGGGAAAAAAATGTCAGTGGCCTCCACCTGTAAAACCATTCTGTTTTAAAGGTTGTCTCATTTGTTGTCCATTTAGTGCACCTGTTGTTAATTTCATTAACACTAAAGCAGCTGAAACTGATTAATAACCCCCCTTTGCTACTTCACTGACCAGATCAATATCCCAGGAGTTTAATTGAATTTATGCTATACTCTGATTAAAAAGTGTTCCTTTAAATTTTTTGAGCAGTGTACGTTTTGATCATGATACACTGTTTTACCATGGAATTAGGTTAATATCTACTTGCCGACCGCAATACATATATATATATACAGTGCGGTCTGCAAGTGGTTTACTGGGGTTATGGCTGAAGCTCTCAGCCATAACCCGGTATTTTTTTTTTTAGCGAGCAGCTAGCTTTCTTATAAAAGCAGTCCGAGCAGCTCAATAGCCGCTGGATCGTTTTACTTAGTGCCGGGAGGATACGTCACCCCCTCCTGCCAGTGTTTCTCAGGCTTACCATTTCCATTAGTTCACCTAAGAAATGATCCGGTGCTGCAGCTGGCTGGTCACAGAGCCTACCAGAGACCAGATTGCCTCTATGGCCTTGAAGGACCAGGGTGGAATTAAACTATTTTTTTTTTCTTTTTAAAGCAAAAGATCTGTAGCACCCTCCTAGTTAGGTGCTAGGTAGGCAGAGTAGTTTTTGGCTCTGTCTGCTTATCAGCAGAGCAACAGGCAGAACTATTATGCTCTCTGCTTATCAGGGAGCAAGATTGATAGTTAGGCCTGCTTAGTGTTCCCAGTGTGTATTCATTTGGTCTCAGGGAGTGTCCCCAGCAGCTTTAAAAGGGAGGCACGTTGGATGCTGGTGGAAACCTGGCCAATAATACACAGGGTTTTGTAACTGTCCCAGTGGGTTGGCACAGACAAGTGGTGCATTATGGGACAGGGTATAAGAAGCTATGGGCACATGAAGCAGGGGTCTTTGGGCGGGAAGCCAGGTCCCAGAAGGAGGGTGGCAGCTGCCTCCTCTTCTGCAACAGGTGGTGATGGGTCACAGGCAGTCGGCCTGGTAAGCCAGTGCATGTGAGGCTGAACCCAGAGGTCCAGGAGAAGCTGACTGCAGGAGTTGGGGCGATAGTGAATCTGGAAAAACAGTGTCCATGAGTACAGAGGAACTTGCCCAGGGGTCTGCCTAGGAAGGGGACCACTCCAGAGTGTAGAGTCAGTAGACGGGTGTAAGCTAGCACAGATAGAAAAGGGGGTACTAGGGGAGTACCCTGAAGAAAGTATCATAGCAACGCTTATCTCATCTTCATTCAAGTGGCAGGATGAAGCAGCGGCCTTGCCGCACTCTCAAGTTAGATGTCCTCAGCATTGTGAATAGTTAACAGTTGGAGTATCCCACTCATCCCTTCTCCCATCCCAGTTCTAAAAAAGCCACAATAACAACAACCACTGGACTGATCTTTGACTGAGCCAAGAACTTAAAGTGATACGTTTCTGCAAACAGTTGCTGCAGGTAACCCAGGGGAATCCTAAAGCGTTATATCCAGCAATCCTCTAGGGGGCAGTGCTACAGATCAATTATTATTATTTTTCTTTTTTTTTGATCTTTCGCTTTTAACCACTTCAGCCCCGGAAGGTTTTACCCCCTTAATGACCATGCCATTTTTGCGATTCGGCACTGCGTTACTTTAACGGAAAATTGTGCGGTCGTACGACGCTGTACTCAAATACATCTTATGTCCTTTTTTTCCCCACGAATAGTGCTTTCTTTTGGTGGTATTTAATCACCTCTGCGGATTTTAGATTTTGCGCTATAAACAAAAAAAGAGTGACAATTGTAAAAAAAAAAAAAAAAAGACATATTTTTTTACTTTCTGCTATTTAACATTCCAAATAATTTTTTAAAAAAAAAATTAGATTTTTTTTATTAGTTTAGGCCAATTTGTATTCTGCTACATATTTTTGGTAAAAAAAAATCCCAAAAAGCATATTTTAATTGGTTTGCGCAAAAGTTATAGCATTTACAAACTACAGGATAGATTTTTGGACTTTTTTTTAATTTTTTTTTTATTAGTAATGGCGGTGATCTGCGATTTTTATCGGGGCTGCGACATTGTGGCGGACAGATCAGGCCCCTTAACTGACATTTTTTACTCTTTTGGGGACCAGTGACACTAATACAGTAATCGGTGCTAAATATTATGCACTGTTACTGTATAAATGACACTGGCAGGGAAGGAGTTAATACTGGGGGTGATCAAAGGGGTTAAATGTAAGCCTAATATGTTTACTGACTGTGCGTGTGGGGGAGGGGTTCTGTGACAGGCACAGAGAGATCGAAGTTTTAGCTTAGCCGAAACTGCTGATCTTTCCCTGCCTGTCTGACAGAAGACCCGCCTGCTTTGTTTATATAAGCAGGCGGGTCTTCTCTCGGTTCCCCGGACGATCGCGGGAGGACAGCCACAATCGCCGCGGCCCGGCTCTTGCTGTGTCTAAACACAGCGGGAGTGCGGCTCCGGCGGCTCGCGTGTGTGCTGCCGAAACTACGTGACTGGACGCAGCCGAGCCGCCCTGCCGCAGTAATATTACGGTGGGCGGTTGGCAAGTGGTTAAAGGTAAAGAAGAGATTTGGGTTTTTTTTGACCCCAGAACTCTACATAAGGAGAACCTGTCATCCTTATTTCTATTACAAAGGATGTTTACATTACCTGTAACAGGAATAAAAGTAATAAATAAAAAAATTCAAGAGACAGTGTAAAAATACAATAAATAGGAAAACAAAAATTACAGCACCCCCATCCCTCTGTGCTCACGAGCAGAAGGGAACGCATATGTTAGTCACGCACACATATGTAAACGGTGTTTGCACCACACGCTGGAGGTATAACCGCGAATGTTAGAGCGAGAGCAATAATTCTAGCATTAGAACTCCTCTGTAACTCTAAACTGGTAACCTGTAAAACATTTTAAAGATTTGTCTATGGAGTTTGTCACCATCCCAAGCGCGTGCGCAATTTTACCATGTTAGGTATCTATTTACTCGGCATAACATAATCTTTCATATTTTACAAAACAATTGGGGTATACAGTGCATCCGGAAAGTATTTACAGCACTTCACTTTTTTAAAAATTTTGTTATGTTACAGCCTTATTCCAAAATGGATAAATTCATTATTTTCCTTAAAATTCTACAAACAATACCCCATTATGACAATGTGAAAGAAATTTGTTTGAAATCTTTGTAAATGTATTAAAAATAAAAAATCCCATGTACATAAGTATTCACAGCCTTTGCAATGACACTCTACAAGTTTCTACAACTTGATTAGAGTCCACCTGTGGTAAATACACTTGATTGGACATAATTTGGAAAAGCACGCTAGGAAAATATATAAAAAATACTTGAGGCCAGTGGCGGCCGACCCCCCCCCCCCAAGAAAAAAAAAGATTAAAAAAAAAATTGTCAATTTTTGCCCACTAGGGGCGCCGGACTTAGAGCTGGGTATGGGGGGGGTGGGGTTTTTGACCCCACGTGCTGCAAACAGAGGCGCCGATTGGCGCTCTTCTGGGGGTCATCGGGGCGCAGAGCAATGCGCCCCGACACTCCCCACTTTACTGATGTCCGGTCTGTGATTGGTCCAGACTCCAGCCTGGACCAATCACAGGAGGACATGGACCTGGTGGCCTGACGCGTGGGGGCGGTGCACCGCCCCGGCGTCACGATCACCTTCATTCCCGCCTAGCACAGAGAGAGGAGAGGTCAGGAGTCGCCACTGCCAGTCTCCGCCACGCCGGAGAAGCCGCCGCTGCTTGAGGCTGTAATTGGTGCCAAAGGTGCTTCACCAAAGTATTAGGCAAAGGCTGTGATACTTATGTTTATGGAATGTATTTCATTTTGTATTTTTAATAAATTTGCAAAGATTTCAAACAAACTTTTTTCACATTGTCATTATGGGGGATTGTTTATAGAATTTTGAGGAAAATAATGAATTTAATCCATTTTGGAATAAGGCTGTAACATAACAAAATGTGGAAAAAGTGAAGCGCTGTGAATACTTTCCGGATGCACTGTATATTGTATCTTTTTTTTTTTAACTTGATTAACCACTTTACCACCGGAGGATTTTGCTGTCTTACGTCTCAGCCACTTTTTGCGATTTAGGCGCTGTGCGACTTTAACTGACAATTGCGCGGTTGTGCAAATCCGTCCCCAAACGAAATTGACATCCTTTTTTTCCCACAAACAGAGCTTTCTTTTGGTGGTATTTGATCACCTGTGCAATTTTTACTTTTTGCGCTATAAACAAAAAAAGAGCGACAATTTTATATGAAATTCCCCCCCCCCCCCAAAAAAAATTTAAAAATCTAAATTTTTTATCATTTTAGGCCAATTTGTTTTCTGCTACATATTTTTGGTAAAAAAAATCCCAAAAAGCATATTTTAATTGGTTTGCGCAAAAGTTATAGCATTTACAAACTACAGGATAGATTTTTGGACTTTTTTTTTATTTTTTTTTTATTAGTAATGGCGGTGATCTGCGATTTTTATCGGGGCTGCGACATTGTGGCGGACAGATCAGGCCCCTTAACTGACATTTTTTACTCTTTTGGGGACCAGTGACACTAATACAGTAATCGGTGCTAAATATTATGCACTGTTACTGTATAAATGACACTGGCAGGGAAGGAGTTAATACTGGGGGTGATCAAAGGGGTTAAATGTAAGCCTAATATGTTTACTGACTGTGCGTGTGGGGGAGGGGTTCTGTGACAGGCACAGAGAGATCGAAGTTTTAGCTTAGCCGAAACTGCTGATCTTTCCCTGCCTGTCTGACAGAAGACCCGCCTGCTTTGTTTATATAAGCAGGCGGGTCTTCTCTCGGTTCCCCGGACGATCGCGGGAGGACAGCCACAATCGCCGCGGCCCGGCTCTTGCTGTGTCTAAACACAGCGGGAGTGCGGCTCCGGCGGCTCGCGTGTGTGCTGCCGAAACTACGTGACTGGACGCAGCCGAGCCGCCCTGCCGCAGTAATATTACGGTGGGCGGTTGGCAAGTGGTTAAAGGTAAAGAAGAGATTTGGGTTTTTTTTGACCCCAGAACTCTACATAAGGAGAACCTGTCATCCTTATTTCTATTACAAAGGATGTTTACATGTGTAACAGGAATAAAAGTAATAAATAAAAAAATTCAAGAGACAGTGTAAAAATACAATAAATAGGAAAACAAAAATTACAGCACCCCCATCCCTCTGTGCTCACGAGCAGAAGGGAACGCATATGTTAGTCACGCACACATATGTAAACGGTGTTTGCACCACACGCTGGAGGTATAACCGCGAACGTTAGAGCGAGAGCAATAATTCTAGCATTAGAACTCCTCTGTAACTCTAAACTGGTAACCTGTAAAACATTTTAAAGATTTGTCTATGGAGTTTGTCACCATTCCAAGCGCGTGCGCAATTTTACCATGTTAGGTATCTATTTACTCGGCATAACATAATCTTTCATATTTTACAAAACAATTGGGGTATACAGTGCATCCGGAAAGTATTTACAGCACTTCACTTTTTTAAAAATTTTGTTATGTTACAGCCTTATTCCAAAATGGATAAATTCATTATTTTCCTTAAAATTCTACAAACAATACCCCATTATGACAATGTGAAAGAAATTTGTTTGAAATCTTTGTAAATGTATTAAAAATAAAAAATCCCATGTACATAAGTATTCACAGCCTTTGCAATGACACTCTACAAGTTTCTACAACTTGATTAGAGTCCACCTGTGGTAAATACACTTGATTGGACATAATTTGGAAAGGCACGCTAGGAAAATATATAAAAAATACTTGAGGCCAGTGGCGGCCGACCCCCCCCCCCCCCCCCAAGAAAAAAAAAGATTAAAAAAATTGTCAATTTTTGCCCACTAGGGGCGCCGGACTTAGAGCTGGGTATGGGGGGGGGGTGGGGTTTTTGACCCCACGTGCTGCAAACAGAGGCGCCGTTGGCGCTCTTCTGGGGGTCATCGGGGCGCAGAGCAATGCGCCCCGACACTCCCCACTTTACTGATGTCCGGTCTGTGATTGGTCCAGACTCCAGCCTGGACCAATCACAGGAGGACATGGACCTGGTGGCCTGACGCGTGGGGGCGGTGCACCGCCCCGGCGTCACGATCACCTTCATTCCCGCCTAGCACAGAGAGAGGAGAGGTCAGGAGTCGCCACTGCCAGTCTCCGCCACGCCGGAGAAGCCGCCGCTGCTTGAGGCTGTAATTGGTGCCAAAGGTGCTTCACCAAAGTATTAGGCAAAGGCTGTGATACTTATGTTTATGGAATGTATTTCATTTTGTATTTTTAATAAATTTGCAAAGATTTCAAACAAACTTTTTTCACATTGTCATTATGGGGTATTGTTTATAGAATTTTGAGGAAAATAATGAATTTAATCAATTTTGGAATAAGGCTGTAACATAACAAAATGTGGAAAAAGTGAAGCGCTGTGAATACTTTCCGGATGCACTGTATATTGTATCTTTTTTTTTTTTTTTTTTTTTTTAACTTGATTAACCACTTTACCACCGGAGGATTTTGCTGTCTTACGTCTCAGCCACTTTTTGCGATTTAGGCGCTGTGCGACTTTAACTGACAATTGCGCGGTTGTGCAAATCCGTCCCCAAACGAAATTGACATCCTTTTTTTTCCCACAAACAGAGCTTTCTTTTGGTGGTATTTGATCACCTGTGCGATTTTTACTTTTTGCGCTATAAACAAAAAAAGAGCGACAATTTTATATGAAATCCCCCCCCCCCCCCCCCCCCAAAAAAAAAATGTAAAAATCTAAATTTTTTATCATTTTAGGCCAATTTGTTTTCTGCTACATATTTTTGGTAAAAAAAAAATTCGCAATAAGCGTATTTTGATTGGTTTGCGCAAAAGGGAAAGATTTCTGTCGTTTTTGGTATTTTTTTTTTTTTTAACGAGTAATGGCGGCGATCTGCGATTTTTTTTTTTTTTTGCGGGACTGCGACATAGCGGCAGACAGATCGGACCCTTGACTGACATTTTTGACACTTTTGGGGTTACCAGTGACATTACTGCAGTAATCAGTGCTATACATATGCACTGTTACTGTAAAAATGACACTGGCAGGGAAGGGGTTAATTTTATTGGAGAGGGAGGGGTTAATGTATGCCTGGTGCTTACTGACATGTGTGGGGGGAGGTGACTGAGTGACACAGGGACAGATCGCAGGTTCAGCTATGCTGAACCCTGCAATCTGACCCTGCCTGTCACTTAGGAGATCCGCCTGCTTTGTTTACACAAGCGGGCGGATCTCCAGACTCGATTCCCTGACGATCGGGGAAGAGCGGTGGTGATCACCACCCTCTCCTCCCCTGGCCCGACTCCCGCTGTGACTGAATACAGCGGGAGCGCGCCTCCGGCAGCGCGCGTGCGCCGCCGAGAAGGGGGAGTGTCTGGCGACATAGGTCTACGTCGCCAGACGATAACGAACCACTTTGCCGCAGTAGAGCTCCAGTGAGCAGCGGCAAAGTGGTTAAAGACTATTTTTTCCCAGAAAATTGCATGACACAAAAAATTGCAACAATCACCATTTTATTCTCTGCTTAAATAAATAAATAAATATATATATATATATATATATATATATATATATATATATATATATATTTGGGGTTATAAGTAATTTTCTAGCAAAAAATTACTTAATTAAAGGCTATTTTTTCCCAGAAAATTGTGTTTAAAAAAAAAACTGCTGCACAAATACCGCATCACATAAAAAATTGCAAGGGTAGCCATTTCATTCCCTAAGGCACATGTGTCAAACACAAGGCCCGCTGGCCGAATCCGGCCCTCCAGGCTATTTCATGTGGCCCTCGCATCTCTCCTGCAGCAGTAGGAGAGCTCCAGCCCTTCTTCAGACCCTGTGCTTTCTGCCTCCACCTTCTTCCCAGCAGCAGCACAAGGTAAGGGTGGTGTACTGTAATGTAAGGGAGGGTGGGGGACTCAACTTTTGATGGTGGTGAGGCTCCTAACGTCTTATGTAAGGGTATGGGATGCTCTGAACATCTAGTCTTACAGATACAACTGGCCCTTTAGAGGGCAATCATATTGCTGATTAGTGACAAAAAACCCCCTTTGGGAATGATTGGGACTTTACAGGTAACTATATTTGACTCTCATAACAAAAATTATGAATAAAACGTGTCTTTTATTTTAGAGGAAGTGAAATATTTGAAAAACCATCAAAACAAAAAGAACATATGTTGGACAGTATGAACGGACATTCTTATACAATACAGTCACAGGTTACAGCAGAATCCGACGCGTTTCAAAATGTAGTATAATACATGAATCTTCCTCAGGGAATCTGCATATATTCCTGAAAAAGTAACCACATACAAAATAAGTCCCAAAAGAGGGGCATAATTCAATATATACAGTTCACAAATATATGAATAATCTTGCAGTTGTGACCATGTGTTCTCAAGATAGCCAAAAAAAAAAAAAAAGGGGGGGAGAGAAGAAGAACTTCCAGTTGGAATACCACTAATTGGGAGGTCACGTACCTTCAGGAAATGGGAGCCCAGCAACCCTGTCCCAATAGGGATATGTTCAATTACCACAAGGTGAGAGCTAGAGTCAGGTGTGTGTATTGTTGGTCTTAACCTAGAAACAATAGTAAATGATCAGAAAACCATAGATGTAGAGTGCAAAACTGCCCTATACAAAAAAGTATTCCAAACAATTCACCTGGTTCGATGATTTATCACAAGTGAATGTATGAAGATGTGAAAAAAGGGGTAAAAAGTTTTTCCCTGAGATAAAAAAGGATAATGTTCCTGGAAAGTTCCAATTGGTTATCCTATAATATAAGTATCTCCATAGTTTGATAGATCCTATTTAGGAAAAGAAAAAGGAAAACTGAGCCATGCATAAATATTAATGACCTTCATATGAAAAATGGCGGACATATTTCATTTGGGGTACCTTACCTCAGTGGCGGTGAATCATTTATGGTGTCTCAATCAGTTCAATGCATATACAGTCCCTCGGGATATATATAAAAATATATTCCAAAATCCTTGGTGAGAAATACACCATTACTTGCCTAAGATGAATGTAAAAAAAATACATACATCTATATCAATGTATACAGAGATATAAACTGGAATAAGCAATAAATGTCTCCAGTAAGGTAGAAGAAAATACCATTAAATGTAGGGAAGGCAGTAAACCAGGGGCGTAACTACAGGGGTTGCAGGGGTTGCAATCGCTACCGGGCCCCATGCTCCAGGGGGCCCGGTAGCAAACCAGTGGGTGAACTTAAAGGATCGCAAAGGTCACACTTGCGACCGGGCCCTGGCTTTGCACCACTGTGGGGAGGCCCCAAGATTGCAGGAAGGGGGCCCACTGCAGAACTTGTGAAAGGATCCTGCTGCAGGACCGTAATAAAAGGCCATGCAACGAGTGTAAAGAGCCCCAGGATTAGTGGGAAGAGCCCTGGGCTTGAAGGGAAGGGCCCCCGGCCAGGGGTCTGGGGGGCCCTTCATGGTTTCTTGCATCAGGGCCCTGAAGGTTCTAGTTACGCCTCTGCAGTAAACCATGGAGTCACGCTATCCACCAGGGCTGACAAAATCCAATTCTATGGTGACTTGATAGAGCCGCAATGGCGTCCACCACGTGTATCCTAATAAACAGGAGGGAGGAGAAAAAGAACCTCCTTAGCTAGGATCGGGTATAAATGTAACAGTATAGGTCCTTAGAAAGGTACTTACTATCGTGTAAAAGGCTTCGAGGAACACCAGTCCTGAAGTGACTTCGGAGAGAGATAACTCTCCGGACTGACTCTCGGCGTGTCCTTAAATAACCCAAGAGGGGCCCGTGATTTCGCGGTAAACATCGCGAGATCTGCATATTGTGATGTCGTCATTTCCGTCTGTTTCTACCGCGGGATATCCTGCGGGTTTTTGTGGATGACATCACTTCCGTTCTAGATGCCCAAGTTGCGGAGCGTTGTATGAAGCTAACGCTGGTGACTACTTCCGCCCTTACTTGGTATTGGACATTATTGTATGTCCGCCCAAGATCCCGGCGGTCCGTAGGCGCAGCAAGATGAGCAAAAGGATAAGTTTATCACAAATGTGAAACCTGATTGAGTTAAAGAGGAAATTATAAAGATATAGAGATATAGATCAATAGTTATATCCCACATAGGATCCAATTATTATACAGGTTCCACTAATTAGAGAAAACTTTAAAAGGCACCATTTGGGGAAATGGGACAATCATTATCAGATATAGCCCCGGCACGGGTAGTGGCGTTGGACCCCTGGAAATTACCAGGGGTTCAGACCTGGAATCTCCGGAAACATGTGTCTCCAGAAATTTACCATTCCGAAAAACGCTTCTTTCTCCAGATATTCAGGGGCCACAACCGAAGTTGAGGACACCCTTGGAGATGTCTCACCCGTGCCGGGCTCTCACTTGTGGGTGATCACCCCATAGGGATCAGGATATAGCGATCCCACTCTGCTCGTGGGTCCACCCAGTGGAGGGAAGAAAAATGGAGAAAGAAGGAGGGGAAAGGGGAAAAGAGAGGAGGAGGAAAAAAGGTTAGAAAAATTGCAGAAAGAGGTAGCCAGAATTGGAAGCCTGAGGATAACAGGATTCCAAAAGAGGGGGAGGAGGAAAAAAAAAAAAAGGGGAAGGGTTATTTCCCTTGAGAAACAGAGAGCCTCCCCATAATTTCCAGGGAGGACATAAATCGCACAATGCAATCATACAATTCTCTTAATCAGTTATATTTTTTATCATTATACAATACATCAAAAACATTTCATTATTATTTCATATTTAACCCACTCCGAGAGAGTGTGTATTTCTCAATAGAGTATAATGTATATTCATTAACATATACCCTTGAGATGAAAGGGAGAGAGAGGGGTAACTTGAAAACCCCCCCAAAAAAAGGAAAAATGTTGGGGGAGGGGAAGGTTTAGAATGTATAGCCTTCGATGGTAACAGGGCCATATTGAAAGCATATGTGGACCAGCAAAACACAAGATGGAAAAGAGGTAGAAACAAAGATAGTTATATTGATAGAAAAAGAAAGAACAGAGGACCATCTAGTCCGTCTTCCCAGAGGAAAACCCCTCCAAATCATATTGCTGATTTGGCCCTTGATTAAATTGAGTTTGCCACCCCTGCCCTAGGGTCTCTGTTTAAAAAAAAAAAAAAAAAAATGTATAATATTTTGGGGTTATAAGTAATTTTCTAGCAAAAAAAATAATTAAAGGCTGTTTTTCCCCAGAAAATTATGTTAAAAAAAGCTGCTGCGCAAATACCTCATGACACAAAAATTGCAACGATCGCCATTTTATTCCGTAGGGTCTCTGCTTTAAAAAAAAAAAAATAAAAAATGTATAATATTTTGGGGTTATAAGTAATTTTCTAGCAAAAAAATACTTAATTAAAGGGTATTTTTTCCCAGAAAATTGTGTTTAAACAAAAAAAACTGCTGCGCAAATACCGCATGATACAAAAAATTGCAACGATCGCCATTTTATTCCCTAGGGTCTCTGCTTGAAAAAAAAAAGAAATGTATAATATTTTGGGGTTATAAGTAATTTTCTAGCAAAAAAATAATTAAAGGCTGTTTTTTCCCAGAAAATTGTGTTGAAAAAAACTGCTGCGCAAATACCTCATGACACAAAAAATTGCAACGATCGCCATTTTATTCCGTAGGGCCTCTGCTTAAAAAAAAAAAAATGTATAATATTTTGGGGTTATAAGTAATTTTCTAGCAAAAAAAATACTTAATTAAAGGCTATTTTTTCCCAGAAAATTGTGTTTTAAAAAAAAAACTGCTGCGCAAATACCACATGATACAAAAAATTGCAACGATCGCCATTTTATTCCCTAGGGTCTCTGCTTAAAAAAAAAAAAAAAGTATAATATTTTGGGGTTATAAGTAATTTTCTAGCAAAAAAATACTGATTTAAACTTGTAAACAAAGTGCCAGAAAAGTCCTGGTCTTCAAACGAATATTATTCTTTGTTTTTGTTTTATGTAGCAATCTGGTTACAACCTTCACTGGAAGATACGGAAAAGTTCAATACCAACTCTCCGCGGTTTTAGAAAGACCCTCGGTGCCCGATCTAACCGTCGACCAGGAGCTCCGCGTCACCAGCCGGCTTGACGTCAATTCGCCATCTCTACTGGTAAGAACTATATTAACAATCAGAAGGTTTTTCTAAAAAAAGAAAGAAAAAGAAAAAGTGACACCTTTCATTTACTTTCTGTTTACCGTCCAATAATAAGTCGTTCTCGCGGTCTGCGTTTGGTATCTGCTCCCCTAATGTATGCAGGTGCGCCAATTTGTTTTATTAGCTCTACATCACGCAGTCCCCATTTAGGGCCCGGGCTGCATTTGTGAGGCTCGCTGTTCTGAACGTGAATAATGACAGCTGCACAAGACAATTAGGGGAGACTTATTATTAATCATTGAAGGTCTGCTATCTAATGCAGACCATTATATGTCACGTATCCTTCCATTTCTCATGCCATTTTCTACCACTAAGTAAGTGTATGCAGCTGTCGGCGGAATCCTTTCAGCCATCATGCCCTAATGGCAAATTGGATCACATTAAAGCATTGAACTCTGTAATGACTGCAAATACATAGTATGGCAGGGAGGATCAGAGCATGAGTAACAACACGGTGCCGAGATGTGGAGCTAATGAGCTTTATTCTTTTATCTGCGCCCATTTTATCAAAATAATATACAATTATACCTTGCACTTTCATGACAGCTATACAGGAGCCTAATGGTGCGGTATTTAAATATGAATGATATCATCACAAGAAAATACTCCGGCAATTGAAGATGATTTTAAACAAAGCCAATCTGACGTTAGATGTGGTCTGCGTTTTTTTTTTTTTTGTGGGATTAGGAAGTGTATGGAGGATTCTTGCAGAACTTCCCAAAGTCCCAAAAGTCTAAGATTAAATTGATATCTTATATTTAGGCCAGTGGCGGCTGGTGCACTTTAATTGGGGGAGGGGTGTCAAACCAATGCGCACTCCCCCCCTCCCCCTGGTCGGTCGGTCAGTCAGCAGACAACATGTCCCCCGTCCCCCCCCCCCCCCCGCCAACGGTCTACCTCCTCACCTCCTGTCCAAGCCGTGGAGTGCTGGATGGCTGAGCCACTTTGCCGGAGTGCTGGATGGCTTCTGCCTCTTCTTGGCCATTGGCCAGTAAGATCGGGGGGGGGGGGGAGGGGGCGGCAAACCAATGCGCACCCTCCCCCTGGTCAGTCGGTGGGTCAGTCAGCAGGTGACACGTTCCCCCCCAACGGTCTACCTCCTGTCCAAGCCGGGGAGTGCTGGATGGCTGAGCCGCTTTGCTTCTCCTCCAGCCGTGTGTCTTCTGCCTCTTCTTGGCCACTGGCCAGTAAGATCGCTTCTCCTTTTGGCCAATCGGGAAGGGGGTCTCACAACCCTCTTTCTGATTGGCTGGGAGGAGAGTCTGTGGGACAATAGCGAATATTCATTCACTATTGTCACACAACTGGGTGGGCTTAGGGTGCTCTGCGCCCCAAGCCCACCCTTTTTTGAAGCCTATTAGAGCCTCTGGCTCTAATCACGTGCTCCAAAGAAAAAATAAAAATCCCCTATTGGAATCCATGCATCCGGAGTCCTGCATGTAGATTAGGGGGCCGTACGCATGGATAGGGGGGCGGCGCCCCTGCGCTCCCAATGGATGGGCCGCCACTGATTTAGGCGATTCTTGAAAAATAATCTCTTCAGGGAAGCCTATCACGCCTCCAACTAACTGAACTTTCTCTGTCACTCATTGACAGACGTAGTCCTCGTTGATTAATAACAACTCGGGTTATACTGCCCTCTACAGGAGTAGGACTAGACAGGAAAGAAAACATTCTGGCCACACCTTAGGGGCAGTCCCAGAGGGTATATCCTCTCTCTCTCTGCTACAGCAAATCAGTTTTTTTCTGTCTAGTTAGGAGTAAGGACCTAGATGCCTTGCTAGGATCTTCGGTCCTGGCAGGAATTTTTTTCTTAGAAAGACTTTTTTTAGACAGCTTTTTTTCTCCAGTGTTCCTGTGAGATCTTCAAGCAAGCAAGCTGTAACTGGGCGACGGGCTGGATGTTGAGATCCAGTGGTCACCCCAGTTCAGCCTACGAGCGCGTGCAGGCCATAGCTCCGCGCTGGGTCGGCCGCGACATAGTCCCACTGGACGGGGACTGACCCTGCGAGTTAAACGTCTCGCCTGAACGCCAATGACCAACAGAGTCACGGCGTCCGTATTGGTCGACAGCCCCCCACCCCGGTGGAGAGGGGTTCTGTCAGGAGTGGGCGCCCGCCTGGTTCCGGTATGGTGAGTAGTATGTTCCCCCTCCCCCCCTGTCGGGTTTGTGGTGGACGCGGGCCCCTCTCTGGAATGGTAGGATGGGTCTCCCCTCTATCCTATAACAGTCACAGATCCCCCAATTTGAGTGTGATTTTTTTGTGAACAAAAACCAGGAGGCTTGGATTGGGAGCTGACGATCTAGGTCATTGCAAAACTGTAAGGGTGACTGAAGTCAGTGGCAGTACTATAAGGGGCATTACTATTGAAGTAAAAGGTATCCTACCTGTCAGAGGTACACAGGCCGATGCCTAATGGGGAGGTGTCTGAGTCACTGCAGTCCAGATCGCCATTCCTCCAGCAAAGGGTCACTTCGGAAGGACAGAGGGCTGCCTCCCGACGGCCCACGGACTGCATGCGGCCCGCCAGGGTCCGGTACCGCCGGCCAGGCTTATCACCATTCAGGGTGAAGGTTGTGGGGCCGAGATACTCCCGCAGGCCGCCAGGCCGAACATAGACATCCCGCAGGCCGTTGCTAGCGCCGCTATCCGATACAGGCCGCCGCCATTGTCTTACAGAGCGCACGAGGCCGCCATATTGGCGTAGCCTCGTGTCTCCAGCATGGGGGCGGCCATGTTTGAGGTGACCAAACACCTCGAGGAGCTATGGGGAGGCGCCGGAAGACGTGTAAAGGGGCGGAGCCGCCTCCTTTTACCCGGCGTAGCCTCGTGTCTCCAGCATGGGGGCGGCCATGTTTGAGGTGACCAAACACCTCGAGGAGCTAAGGGGAGGTGCCGGAAGGCGTGCAAAGGGACGAAGCCGCCTCCTTTTACCCGGGAAAGCCAGCCAAAGACTTCCTGTCTGTAATAGACAGTGCTGGAACAGGTTGTATTGAAACTTCTGAGCATCAAGTGGTGAGCCTTGGGGTCTCTCTCTCTCTCTCGCTCTGTAGGGGTCCCTAAGCAGGTAACACTGAGGGGCGCTGTGGCGTTGGGGGTCTAAAGAAAAAAAAAAAAGTTTTTATTTTTTTGTCAAATTAATTTTTTCCGGCAAGTGTCTGGAATAATCATGGACCCTGCCACACCTGTTTCCCTTGAGGTGGCCGCAGGACCCTCCAGTTCACAGAGTATGGATGCATTCACAGCAGTTTTGGAGTCTTTGGTGTCTCGGGTGGAGACGGCCTGTCAGGGACGGGGGTCAAGAAAACGACCCCCGCCTACCCCTATGTCATCTGATACTTCAGATTCAGATTCTGAGATGGTCATTGCAGCTGCAGGTCCCTCTGCAGGGGCTGTTGTCTCAGGTAAAGTTCCCTCAGACAGTGAGGAGGACGTTCCTGCCTCCGCCATAGCACAAGAAGAAGCATTGGTGGACGCACTAGTTGTTGCGGTCCGGGAAACCTTAAGACTTGAGGTTTTACCGGCAGAGGCAACTGAGATGGAAATTCCCTTTGGTACTAGTAAACCTACCAAGACGGCGAAGGTTTTTCCCTTACCCAAATGTTTTGGTAATAAGATTAAAGAGGAATGGGATCATTCAAAACGTAACTTTGCTGTTTCCAAGCGCATTGCTAGACGCTATCCGTTTGAGGAATCCCTCATTAAGAAATGGACGGTACCACCAGTGGTGGACCCACCTATTTCCAGACTGAATAAAGCCACTGTTATCCCGTTGGAGGACGCTCCGTCCTTTAAGGATCCGGTGAATCGGAAGATGGAAGCGGAGTCCCGCACTATTTTTTCCCTGATAGGGTCAGCCTTTAGACCAGTGATTGTCATTGGTTTAGTTTCACAGACATTAACGGAATGGGCAAGATTGGTATGCCATGACCTAAAGGGGAAAGGTATCCCCCAGGCAGCATCTGATTTGATGGAACAAATTATACAAGGACTGCAGTTCGTCTGTGACTCATCCCTGGATGCCACCCCCTTGTTAGGGCATGCATCTATGTCAGCGGTAATCCTCAGACGTGTACTGTGGTTAAAATGCTGGTCAGCGGATCTAGGTTCCAAAAAAGCCTTGGCGAATCTCCCCTTTCAGGGGAATCGCCTATTTGGGGCCACCCTAGATGAGATCATTAAGGATGTCACTGGGGGCAAGAGCACTTTTTTGCCGCAGGCTGCTAAAGCTAAAGGACCTCGTAACAAGCGTGGACCTTTCTTTGCCGCTCATAAAGGATTCGTTCGCTCCGCTGGGGCGAGTGGGAAAGGCAAAGCCCCTCTAGGAGGGTTCAAGAGGCGCTGGTTGGATAAACAAAAGGCCGACTCAGCCAAACCTGAAATTAAGGCTAATACAGCCTGAAGGTGCGCCCCCACCCGGCTTGAGGGTGGGGGGACGTCTTCACCGGCATTCAGAGCTAGAGCCTTCCTGAATCTCGGACTAAGGGGTTCAGGAGATCATACGATCAGGACACAAGATCGAGTATCGATCACTGCTACCGGTGCGATTCTTCCCTTCCAACATTTAGGTGCTACAGGGAGCGGTAGTTACCGTTCCCTGAACAGATCATTTTCTTTACCTTTTCCAAAGATTAGTCTCAGTTCCCTACAGGAATCGGATCCGGTTGAGCAAACAGACCAAGGAGCCTCTAGCCTGGTGACTTCGGTCTCTAATGCTCAACCAGGAGAAATCATCACTACTGATAAGAATCAAGTTTCTGATAAATGTGTGGGAACAGAGAGCGATCAGACTTTGTCGGATTGCCTGGACCAAGCAGCTCTAGGGCAGCCTGGTTCGGATCCAGTCAGACAATATCAGGGTGATGACTTAGGTCGATCACCAAGGATTTCACCATCTGTGTCTTCATCAGAGCATCCCAGGGTGGATCTGTTGGCATATCGGCTCAACAGGAAGGCGCGGAGGTTGGCAACGCGCGGCCGCGTTCCTCTAGTGGATGCAGCAGACGCGCTGAACGGCCTACTAAGGCAGTATCAGCTACTATACGTCTTCCCCCCTCTCAAGTTGCTGCTGAGATTTCTCCGCAGGATAGAGATGGAGGGAAATCCAGTTATCCTGGAAATTCGAGGCTAGCCTTGTCAGGCCGGTCAGGCCGACTTGGACATGCTAGTCGCGAACGCTCCTTGGAGACCTCCTCTCAGGGAGGATCTGCGGTCTCAAGGACCGATCTTCCATCGTGCTTTACAGTCGTTGGTTTTAATGGCCTGGCCATTGAGACCCAGGTACTGAAGGGCAGAGGGTTGTCAGCTTCAGTTATTCCTACTCTAATTAAAGCAAGGAAAGCGACTTCCAGCAAAGTCTATTATCGCACATGGAAGACTTATATTGCGTGGTGTGAATCTTTGGGATTTCCCCCACGTACCTATTCGGTGACCCGAATCTTGGCTTTTCTGCAAAAGGGGGTTGAGCAGAAACTATCCTTGAGCACCATCAAGGGTCAGGTTTCAGCATTAGCAATCTTCTTTCAGAAGCCTTTGGCTACTCATTGCCTGGTGCGGAATTTCATCCAGGGGGTGCGGCACTTGGCTCCGCCAGTCCGCGCGCCCTTACCACCTTGGGATCTTAATTTGGTTTTGTCGGTTCTGCAGAAACCTCCCTTTGAAAATATCAGGGAGATTCCCTTGCTTACATTATCTCAGAAGGTGGCCTTCTTGGTGGCTATCACTTCTGCACGCAGGGTGTCAGAACTGGCTGCATTATCATGCCATTCCCCATATCTAGTGGTTCATAGGGATGAGGTAGTTCTTCATCCGAAGCCATCCTTTCTTCCTAAGGTGGTTTCAGACTTTCATCTGAATGAAGATATTGTGCTACCTTCCTTGTGTCCTCAGCCCAATCATCCTCGGAAATATGCGTTGCATTCCTTGGATGTGGTTCGGGCAATCAGGGTATACCTGAAGGCTACGGAAACGTTCCGTAAGACGGATTCACTTTTTGTGATCACGGATGGCCCCAGAAAGGGGTTGCCTGCATCTGCCGCGACTATCTCCAAATGGATTAGACAGACGGTGGTACAGGCTTATTCTATTAAGGGTCGGAATCCTCCGTTCCCTGTTAAGGCGCACTCCACTCGAGCGCTCAGTACTTCCTGGGCCTACCGCCATCAGGCGTCAGTGGTCCAGGTGTGCAAGGCGGCCACCTGGTCGTCGGTACATACCTTTACGAAATTTTATAAAGTTGATGTGATGGCATCGGCGGATGCCTCATTTGGCCGCAAGGTTTTGCAGGCCGCAATTTGAGGAGACCGGTGGTCTACCTCGAGGGTTTTTTTCCGTTGGAATTTCAGTTGAGTCTCATCATGTGATTGATGAGCCTTTAAAACTTCTAGTTGGCACCGGTTGGGCCTTCTAGATTGGATTTTGATTTCCATTTTCCCACCCCTCATTTGTGGTACTGCTTTGGGACGTCCCGAGTTGTTATTAATCAACGAGGACTACGTCTGTCAATGAGCGACAGAGAAAAATGGATTTTTGTAAAATCTTACTGTAAAATCCTTTTCTCTTAAGCTCATTGACAGACGTAGTACCCACCCCTCTGTTTTTGCGTTGGGTTGGGTTAAATTCTCTAAACACTGCTTTGTGTGACATAACTGATTTGCTGTAGCAGAGAGAGAGAGGATATACCCTCTGGGACTGCCCCTAAGGTGTGGCCAGAATGTTTTCTTTCCTGTCTAGTCCTACTCCTGTAGAGGGCAGTATAACCCGAGTTGTTATTAATCAACGAGGACTACGTCTGTCAATGAGCTTAAGAGAAAAGGATTTTACGGTAAGATTTTACAAAAATCCATTTTTTTATCACTCCCATCAACTCATCCCCCCACAGTTATAACCTTTTGTATCACTTGCCCCACCCAATTTAGATTGTAAGCTCTTATGAACAAGGGCTTCATAAAGCAGAGTTCCACTCAAAAGTGGATCTTTCGCTTATCTGTCTCCTCCCCCCCTCTGGTGCCACAATTGGCACCTTTCAGGGGGGAGCGGGTACATGTTTGTGACAGGTACCCTGTCCTCACTTCTGTTGGACCTCCCCGCGGCGAGTTTCGTCACAGGTTCGGCTCCCTACTCCTCCCTCTGCTTTGTGGCCAATTACCGAGCGAAGCGCACTTCGCGCATGCGTAGTAAGGCTTCATTGCCGGGTTCCCTTACTGGCAATGGCGGACGCAGCAGTACCCGACAGCCAATGGAAACATCGGCTGAGGTGTTGACATCGCTGGACTCCAGGACAGGTAAGTGTCCTAATGAAAACTACAATAAAGGGGGCTAGGTGGAACTTTAAAGGTGCAAATGATGGAGAAAAATCTGAATTCTCAAAAAATACACATTTTATTAAACATATAGGATTAGGACAAGACACAACATTGATTAAAATGTTAAAAGCACAAAAATGCACTCGATAATATCAACTCACTAGAGTTGATATTATCGAGTGCATTTTTGTGCTTTTAACATTTTAATCAATGTTGTGTCTTGTCCTAATCCTATATGTTTAATAAAATGTGTATTTTTTGAGAATTCAGATTTTTCTCCATCATTTGCACCTTTAAAGTCCCACCTAGCCCCCTTTATTGTAGTTTTCATTTGTTTCAGGGATGTGGTGCTTTTCATTGTTAATAAACCTCTAGCAATATTTTCCAAAATTCTAAGTGTCCTAATATTAAAAGTTAGCAGCTACAGTATGGCCCTTTTCACACAGGCGATCCGATCCGCCTGTCAGTTTTTCAGGCGGATCTGATCGGATCCTCCATGCAGCCCTATGGAGTGGCAGATGTCAGCGGAGACATCTCCGCTGACACCCACTGCTATCCGATCCGGTCTGTGAAATCCGGACGCATGGAAACCCTATTTTCCATCCGTCTGGAGGATCGGATCGGATGAGAACGCACAGTTCTCATCTGATCTCCCCATAGAGGACATTGGGGATCTGACAGCTCCGTCTCTGCACACAGAGCCCCGGATCGATCCCCCGCTGAGCAGAACGGACTCCGTCGGGCGCACAGCCTGTGTGAAAGGGGCCTATGTGTAGCTGCTGACTTTTAATTTTTGGAGGGGGGGGGGCGCAACTCCGCTTTAACCCTCTTGTATATTGTTACATAGTTAAGCTGGCCATACACTAGCGGAAATATCGGGCAAACTCATTTTCGAAAAACGAAAAATCGGCCGTGAGAGCAGACGATCGTGCCATCATGACCGAATTTCGAACGATAAATCGTTTAATGGACATACAGTCAGGTCCATAACTATTGGGACATCAACACAATTCTAATCTTTTTGGCTCTATACACCACTACAATGGATTTGAAATGAAACAAACAAGATGTGTTTTAACTGCAGACTTTAAGCTTTAATTTGAGGGTATTTGCATGCAAATCCGGTGAAAGGTGTAGGAATTACAACAGTTTGTATATGTGCCTCCCACTTTTTAAGGGACCAAAAGTAATGGGACAATTGGCTGTTCAGCTGTTCTATGGCCAAGTGTGTGTTATTCCCTCATTATCCCATTTACAAGGAGCAGATAAAAGGTCCAGAGTTAATTTCAAGTGTGCTATTTGCATTTGGAATCTGTTGCTGTCAACTCTCAATATGAGATCCATAGAGCTGTCACTATCAGTGAAGCAAGCCATCATTAGGCTGAAAAAAACAAAGCAAACCCATCAGAGAGATAGCAAAAACATTAGGTGTGGCCAAATCAACTGTTTGGAACATCCTTAAAAAGAAAGAACGCACCAGTGAGCTCAGCAACACCAAAAGACCTAGAAGACCACGGAAAACAACTGTGGTGGATGACCTAAGAATTCTTTCCCTGGGGAAGAAAACACCCTTCACAAAAGTTGGCCAGATCAAGATCACTCTCCAGGAGGGAGGTGTATGTGTGTCAAAGTCAACAATCAAGAGAAGACTTCACCAGAGTGAATACAGAGGGTTCACCACAAGATGTAAACCATTGGTGAGCCTCAAAAACAGGAAGGCCAGATTAGAGTTTACCAAACAACATCTAAAAAAGCCTTCACAGTTCTGGAACAACATCCTATGGACAGATGAGACCAAGATCAACTTGTACCAGAGTGATGGGAAGAGAAGAGTATGGAGAAGGAAAGGAACTGCTCATGATCCAAAGCATACCACCTCATCAGTGAAGCATGGTGGTGGTAGTGTCATGGCGTGGGCATGTATGGCTGCCAATGGAACTGGTTCTCTTGTATTCATTGATGATGTGACTGCTGGCAAAAGCAGCAGGATGAATTCTGAAGTGTTTCGGGCAATATTATCTGCTCATATTCAGCCAAATGCTTTAGAACTCATTGGATGGCGCTTCACAGTGCAGATGGACAATGACCCGAAGCATAATGCGAAAGCAACCAAAGAGCTTTTTAAGGGAAAGAAGTGGAATGTTATGCAATGGCCAAGTCAATCACCTGACCTGAATCCGATTGAGCATGCATTTCACTTACTGAAGACAAAACAGAAGGGAAAATGCCCCAAGAACAAGCAGGAACTGAAGACAGTTGCAGTAGAGGCCTGGCAGAGCATCACCAGGGATGAAACCCAGGGTCTGGTGATGTCTATGCGTTCCAGACCTCAGGCTGTAATTGACTGCAAAGGATTTGCAACCAAGTATTAAAAAGTGAAAGTTTGGTTTATGATTGTTAATCTGTCCCATTGCTTTTGGTCCCTTAAAAAGTGGTAGGCACATACACAAACTGTTATAATTCCTACACCGTTCACCTGATTTGGATGTAAATACCATCAAATTAAAGCTGAAAGTGTGCAGTTAAAAGACATCATTGTTTTATTTCAAATCCATTGTGGTGGTGTATAAAGCCAAAACAATTAGAATTGTGCTGATGTCCCAATATTTATGGACCTCACTGTAAATGAATTTGTTTTTCGTTCAGTTTGTCACATATTCCTAGTGCAAACAGGTCGGCCAAGAAACACATTAACCTTTCAATTTATCGTTCGGTCGCCAGATTTTTAAAACTGTTCCTTCGATTTTTCGGCTCTGAAAAGTTGAAAACAATTTTCTATTTGTGCCCATTAACTGGACGAAAAACGAACGATCGGACCAAATGACAGATTTCCGAACGATCTTTCGGCTAGTGTGGCCAGCATTAGTGTGGCTGAAAATAGACACAAGTCCATCTAGTTCAACCAATAAATTGTATTGTAACTGTACTGTCTCCCATTATATTGTAAAGTTCTACGCTAACAGAACGTTTTACCCCCTTAATGACCAGGCCATTTTTTTGCGATACGACACTGAAGTAAGTGAACGTAAATCTCCCCACTTGGACACAGAGCGCAAAAAAATAAACCAACAGGGGTATAACCGTCCCTTACTCTATCCAATATGAAAAATAAAGTTTTGCCTATAGTTCTACCATAATCATTGAAGGTTTATTTATCTGTTAATAATATTTGCCTTTTTATATTGTTTATTAACCACTTCTGGACCTGAAGATTTTCCCCCGTAATGACCAGGCCATTTTTTGCTATTCGGCACTGCGTTACTTTAAATGGCAATTGCGCAGTCGTGTGATGCTGTACCCAAATCATTGTTGTCCTTTTTTCCCTTTCTTTTGGTGGTATTTGATCACCTCTATGGTTTTTACTTTTTGCGCTATAAACAAAAAAAGAGCGACAATTCTGAAAAAAAAAAAAAAAACAATATTTTTTACCTTTTGCTATAAAACATAATAAAAAACATAATAAAAAAAAAAACTCACTGGATGAACACACAGACCTGTGTTCCTAAATTGTAGGAACACAGGATCCCTGTGTTCATCTCTGACAGAACAGCGGTCTGACTTGTCTCCATGGGGAGCGATTGCGAGTGGCCGGCTGACATCCCCTCTGCCTGACCTGCTGATTGGCTCCCCCTTTGGCCACTCGGCACATGTGCACGCTTCAGGCGGCGCGCGCGTGCCCCCACTATCTATTACATGAAGCAACGTACAGGTAGGTTGTTTCACGTAATAGAGCTGACCTGCTGCCCTAAAACTACAGCGGCTGGTCGGCAAGTGGTTAATATTGTGTTATGTTGTTGCTTTACTTGCTGAATTCTGGGGCTTTACAGGAAAATTCTTCTCCTGACTATTTCTTTGTTTCTTGCAGCTTTTAGGACTATTTTACACTTGTGGTTGGAGGAGGGGGCAGTAAAAACAGGTGGTTGAGCTGAAATTTTTTTTCTTTTTTTACTACCCCTCCCAAGCTGCAAAGGCAGTCCTATGGGGGTATACATATACACATGCCACAGTCATAATGCTTTACATCGCAGCGTGGCAATATCTATTCCCCTGCTATGTTAAAAGTTATTGCGTCTACAAACTAGGGGAAAGATTTTTATGTCATTTTTTTTACTAGTAATAACGTCGATCTGCGATTTTTAGCGGGACTGTGACATTGCAGCGGACAGATTGGACCCCTAACTGACATTTTTGACACTTTTGGGGGGGACCAGTGACATTACTACAGTAATCAGTGCTAAAAATATGCACTGTTACTGTACTAATGACACTGGCAGGGAAGGGGTTAACACCATGGGTGATCAAAGGGTTAAGTGTGAGCCTAGGGGAGTGATTCTAACTGTGGGGAAGGGGGAGGGCTTGTGAAATGATCACAGAGACCTGTGATCCGCTATAGAAGGATCACAGGTGCTCTGTGATCATTCCAGAGAGAAGAACGGTCAGCTGTGTTTACAACGATCGCGGGTGCCCGGCAGCAATCACGGCCGCCAGCCCAGTGCATTGGCATCCCCGCTGCCTAGTCGGTTCACGCAGGAGAGGCAGCCTGCTGCAGTAAGTGTGCGGTGGGCGGTCTTAATGGGGTTATATAACATTCAATTACAATATGATTTGTGATGCAATTGTATACACTATATTGTTTTTTTCTTTTTCTTTTTTTCCCCTTGAAAGTGGAGTTACCCTTTTAGCTTTGGCAATAAAACCTGGAAGCTGATTGGTTTCTATTAGGGATAGACCAATATGTTTGTTGCAGGGCCGATACCGATATTTTGGTCACAACGTATCGGTATCGGCTGATATTTTGTACATTAAAGTTTGGAAAAATAAAGACCATTTTTGACACAAATCTGGTACTGAACATGTTAATTTTTGTTTAATGCTTAATGGCTGGCTTGCTGGCACCCTGTGGTAGATGGGTGGCTGGCTGGTATAATGCCTGTGGCTGGCTGGCTGTCTGGCACCCCTTTCTGTGGGTGGCTGGCTGTCTGGCACCCTGTGGTGGGTGGCTGGCTGGCTGGTACAGGGCCTGTGGCTGGCTGGCTGGCTGTCTGGCACCCTGTCTGTGGGTGGGTGGCTGTCTGGCACCCTGTGGTGGGTGGCTGGTACCCTGTGGTAGGTGGGTGGCTGGCTGGTACAGTGCCTGTGGCTGGCTGGTACAGGGCCTGTGGGTGGCTGGCTGTCTGGCACCCTGTGGTGGGTGGCTGGCACCCTGTGGTAAGTGGGTGGCTGGCTGGCACAGGGGCTGTGAGTGGCTGGCTGGTACAGTGGTTGTGGGTGGCTTGCTGTCTGGCACCCTGTAGTGGGTGGCTGGCACCCTGTGGTGGCTGCGTGGCTGGCACAGGGGCTGTGTGGCGGCAGGCTGGTACAGGGCCTATGGGTGGGTGGCTGACTGGCTCACTGGTACAGGGCCTGTGGGTGGCTGGTACAGGGCCTGTGGATGTGGGTGGCTGGCTGGCACCGGGCTGCTGTGGGTGTATGGTTGTGATACACTCCCGCGAGACTATTTCCGACTCCAGACGAGGCTGTCCAAGGCGAGGGAGGCGGCCTAAGAAGGCAGAATGACATCACAAAAATATTGGCCAGTTCCGGGGCTGATACCGATATATCGGGGAAAGTGCATATTGGCCGCCGATAATCAGTCTATCCCTAGTGTATGTAGTATGTATGTATGTATGTATGTATGTATGTATGTATGTATGTAGGTGTGTATGTATGTATGTAGGTGTGTATGTATGTATGTATGTTTGCAGCTTGGTCATACAACTCATAAACACGATTGCCTGGCTTCGCTACAGAAAAAGCTATTGATCCTCATGCAGTCCTCACTATCTGTAAGCTGTCCTATGTGGCAAAAACCAAACAATCCTGGAATTTGTGTGAAGCGCTCTTCCTATATACACACACCTGTTCAGTTTCACAATTAATGAACATCGTATGGCTCATTGTCAGCGGCTGTAGTTTACAGGCATAACAATTACAGGCAAATTCTTTGTCATTTTGGCTTCTGGGGACGTGAACAATGGTGCAGATGTGACAATTATGCTGCCAAGTGTCAGATTAAAAAGACAAATATGTAATCACCATCATCTATGTATGTTTCCTTTCATTTTTATTAAATCCTAAAAGGACGATTTTTAAAGTGGAATTTAACTGCATCTGAATAGCGCAAATTCAAATCCCTATTTAATTCATTTTTAATATTCAGAGCAAACTCCCCCATACATCCAGGTTTCCAAGCTTTATTTTACTGAGAAATCACTTTGTAAAACACCTACCTAGCATTTCTAGCCACGGCCATCTTGAGTACGGGCAGATGATTCCTGTCGCATTTACGTCCTGGAATCCATCTGCCCTTTGCTCAGGCATGGAGACAGGAGGGTGTGTTTAGCTGAGAAAGCCCCTCCTCCCAGATGAAATAAAAAAAGTGTAAAACAGATATGATATATAGTATGCATCCTGTTTGAGACTAGATTTAAAGCTTTTGATACCCCAAAACTTCATATTCCTAAATTGAGCCTCACTTTGAAAAACCTCTCCCTAGCATTTCTACCACGGCCATCTTCAGTATGGGCAGATGATTCCTGTGGCATTTACTTCCTGGTATCCGTCTGCCCTTGGCTCAGGCATGCAACCAGGAGGGTGTGTTTAGCTGAGAAAGCCCCTCCTATAGATGAAAGAATAAAGTTTAAATCGTTTTGATATATAGTATGCATCCTGTTCAAGACTAGACTTGAAGCATTTATTACCCCAACACTTCATATTCCTGATATGTGGCTGCTGTACCATGTACTTGTATAAGAAAGTATCCTGTTCTCTTTGTATTGCTTCCTTTGTATGAAATCCCTGCTGTTCCTGTCAGTCCCCTTGCTTTCCTATTAAAAAAAAACCTGACCACACTAAGCAGGAGAACACAGCATGGTCAGTTCTCTAACTATGCTGGGAACTCATTGTATTCTCCAATGATCAGATTTGTCCTGACACCCCCTGCTGCACAGCCATTCACTAGGAAGCTCAGTATGCTGCTGTGTCTTCTCCCCCAGCTCTTCCAGTGTTTTTAAAAAGTATTCATACCACATTTTTTCATGTTACAACCAAAAACATTAATGTATTTTATTGGGATTTTATGTGATAGACCGACACAAAGTGGCACATAATTGTGAAGTGGAAGGAAAATGATAAATGGTTTAAATTTTTTTTTTTTTTACAAATAAATGTGAAAAGTGTGGCTGCATTTGTATTCACCCCCCTGAGTCAATACTTTGTAGAACCGCCTTTCCCTGCAATTACAGCTGCAAGTCTTTTTGTTGATGTCTCTACCAGCTTTGCACATCTAGAGAGGGACATTTCTGCCCATTTTTCTTTGCAAAATAGCTCAAGCTCTGTGAGATTGGATGGAGAACATCTGTGAGCAGCAATTTTCAAGTCTTGCCACATTAAGGCCCCTTTCACACATCCATCCGTTAACAGATGAAAAAACGGACATCGATGCATCTCTATGTAAACGGATGACATCCGTTTTCATCCACTTCCGTCAATGTCCGTTTTTTGGAACGGATGAAAGCCATATTTTTCATCCATCAAAAAAAATGGATTAAACAAAAAACGGATATAAATGGACAAATGGTCCGTTTTTAATCCGTTTTTGCATTGGTAGTGGATGTAAAAAAAAATTGGATGAAAAATGGATGAAAATGGATGAAAAATGGATGAAAAAACGAAATAAAAATTGATGAAAAACGAAAGAAAAATGGATGGAAAACGAAAGAAAAATGGATGGAAAAAACGGATGAAAAACGGATGAAAAATTGATGAAAAATGGATGAAAAACTAAATAAAAATTGATGAAAAATGGATGAAAAACAGATGAAAAATGGATGAAAAACGAAAGAAAAACGGATGAAAAACGGATGAAAAACGAAATAAAAATTGATGAAAAACAGATGAAAAATGAATGAAAAACAAAAGAAAAATGGATGGAAAATAAAAGAAAAACGGATGCAAAATGGATGAAAAACGAATGAAAAATGGATGAAAAACGGATGAAAAACGAAAGAAAATGGATGAAAAATGGATGAAAAATGGATGAAAAACGGATGAAAAACGGATGAAAAACGGATGAAAAATGGATGAAAAACGGATGAAAAATGGATGAAAAACGGATGAAAAACGGATGAAAAATGGATGAAAAATGGATGAAAAACGAAATAAAAATTGATGAAAAATGGATGAAAAATGGATGAAAAATGGATGAAAAACGAAAGAAAAATGGATGGAAAACGGATGGAAAACGAAAGAAAAATGGATGGAAAACGGATGGAAAACAGATGAAAAACGGATGAAGAATGGATGAAGAATGGATGAAAAATGGATGGAAAACTGATACATTTGATGTGACTTAACTGATGAACTGAATGGGACCGTATGTGTGAAAGGGGCCTAAGGGAGATTCACCTTCTCTATTTGTCCTGTTTACCATTATCATTGAAAGTCATAGTAAAAGAAAATCCCAAATTTTGGGTAAAAAAGTTAGGCCCCTTTCATACATACAGTCCGTTCAGTTCATCAGTTCAGTCACGTCAAAATGTATCAGTTTTTCGTCCGTTTTTCGTCCGCTTTTTCGTCCGTTTTCGTCCGTTTTTCATCCATTTTTCATCCGTTTTTTTTACATCCTCTACAATGCAAAAACGTATGAAAAGCGGACCATTTGTCCGTTTACATTTGCTTTTCGTCCGATCTGTTTTTTTTTGACAGATGACAAATAGGGCATTCATCCGTTCCAAAAAACGGACATTGACAGAAGCGGATAAAAATGGATGATCATCCGTTGTCATTCATTTTTACATAGAGATGCATTGATGTCCGTTTTTTATCCGTCAACGGATGGATGAAAAGCTGACAAACGGACTGTATGTGTGAAAGGGGCCTAATAAAGGAGAAATCTTCCAATGGGGACACTAGTTCTGGTGGCCTTTGAGTCCCCGAAGGAATTCACTTAATTTGCAGGGATTTCATCTCACTTCCTGTTTTGGCCTATGGGACAGGAAGTGAAGGTAAATCTCTCCCACTTGGACACAGATCGCAAAAAATAAACCAACAGGGGTATAACTGTCCCTTTCTCTGTCCAAAATCAAAAATAAAGTTTTGCCTATAGTTCTACCGTAATCATTGAAGGTCATACTGTTTTTGGTTATCTGTTAATAATATTTGCCTTTTTATATTGTTTGGTAATATAGTGGCTGCAGTGGCCATTAACTCCAGTTGAAAGTGGTTTATTTGGGTGTCATCCTTTCATTTCAAAATCAAAAGTTAAAAGCAAAGGAAATTTTTCGAACGACATTGAAAAGAATTCTCTTACGAATCTTCCCAAGTATTTTCTTTTGAAGATCTATCAGACCAACTTAACCACTTCTGGACTGGAAAGGATTTGCCCCCTTAGTCCTCTTTCACACAGGCTGACCGGTCAGATCCTTCTGTCCGTTATTTTTGGCAGATCTGAACGGTCCCCCCATGCATCCCTATGTGGCATCGGATGTCAGCGGAGACATGTTCACTGACATCCGATCCGTCAAATCTGGACGGATGGAAACCCTATTTTTCATCCGTCCAGAGGATCGGATCGGATGGGATCGGATGAGAACGGACCGAAGGTCCGTTCCCATCCGATTCCCCCATAGAGATGTATGGGGAACTGACAGCTCTGTCTCTGAACACAGCACGGAGAACAGCTGTCATCCACCTGCTCAGCGGGGGATCGGCGGATCGATCCCCTCTGAGAAAAACAGACTCCGTCCAACGGAGCAGATAGTGTGAAAGAGCCCTTAATGACCAGGCCATATTTTGTGATTCAGCACTGCGTTATTTTAACGGACAATTGCGCAGTTGTGTGACGCTGTAGCCAAATAAAATGTCCTTTTTTCCCCACAAATAGAGCTTTCTATTGGTGGTATTTGATCACCTGTGCAATTTTTATTTTTTGCACTATAAACAAAAAAAGAGCGACAATTCTGAAAAAAAAAAAAAAAAAACAATATTTTTCACATTCTGCTATATAACATTCCCCAAAAAAAAAAAAAAATAAAAATAAAAATCAACATTTTTGTTAACATTTTAGGCCAATATGTTTTCTGCTACATATTTTTGGTTAAAAAAAAATCCCAATAAGCATATTTTGATTGGTTTGCACGAAAGTTATCGCGTCTACAAACTACGGGAAAGATTTATGTCATTTTTATTGTTTTTTTTTTTTTTTACTAGTAATGTCGGCGATCTGCGATTTTTAGCGGGACTGCGACATTGCGGCGGACAGATCGGACCCCTGACATTTTTGACACTTTGGGGGTTACCAGTGACATTACTACAGTAATCAGTGCTAAAAATATGCACTGTTACTGTAATAATGGCACTGGCAGGGAAGGGGTTAACACTGTGGGTGATCAAGAGGTTAAATGTGAGCCTAGGGGAGTGATTCTAACTGTATGGGGGGCGTGGCTTCTGAAATGACCATAGAGACCTGTGATCTTATATAGAAGGGTCACAGGCTCTCTGTGATCATTCCAGAGAGAAGAACGGTCGGCTGTGTTTACAATAGCTGTCAAAAATTGTGGTTGTTGGGGTTGGTGCGGACCAAGATAATATACCTGTGTCTGTGTGTTCACCTAAGTGTATTCAGTAAGTATTGTATTCACCGTCTATACCAATATAGCATACAAGGGAAAAGTGTTCTGCATAGGTCGCAGAAACAAGTTGGTTATATGGAGGGTGAATGATGCACAAGGTCACACATAAATGATGTGATAATAGGTCAATTTATTATGATAATATTGAGTGGGATGCACACTGTGCAGTACAAGTCATGAGGTTACAACGATAAACAGAAAACAAGACGGACAACATGAAACAAAAATACAAAAACGGTACAAAAAATGACTTATCAGGGTGAAAAATAGGGGATGTGGGAAGTTCACATGGAGTGTCTCAATCTTGAGCTTGTTCCTCTCACATATTTGTGTATGGCCTGATAAGTTCCTTGTGGAAGCTCGGGTGCAACGGGCAGGGCAGCCATCAGAAATTTTGGGGCCCCATACACAACTTTAGGCCTGGGCCCCCCCGGGTCTGACCACCAACATTCTGCAGGGCCCGCCCTCTGGCCATCCCACCAAATCCGCCCACTGGCCACCCCCCCCCCCACTTCTATTTTAACTTTTTTACAACTTAATACATGAAAATGAATCCAATCCAGGAAAGAGACATCCCCATATATTCAGCAAATAGACATCTCAATCCAGTAAAGGGACAGCCTCATATATTCAACAAAGAGGCATTCCAATCCAGTAAAGAGATGGCCTTATATATTCAGCAAAGACACATGCAAATCCAGTAAAGAGACGGCCTCATATATTCAGCAAAGACACATCCTAATCCAGTAAAGAGACGGCCTCATATATTCAGCAAAGAGACATCCAAATACAGCAAAGAGACAGTCTCATATTTTCAGCAAAGAGACATCGCAATCTAGCAAAGAGATATCCCTTCCACTGCATCGGCTTACTCCGCAGCCATCTTGCTTTAGCAATTGCTAGTTACTACAGCAGCAACAACTCGTTGGTTGGGGTCTGGGCGGCCGGGCCCCTCGGAACGCCTGGGCCCCCTACATGTGTATGGGCTGTCCCCCCCCCCTGATGGCTGCCCTGGCAACGGGGGGAGCGATATCACTTAATGTATGGTGCAGAGGGGCTGATCCGGTAAGAACGGGGGTTAATTGGAGAGGAATTCGATGCGGGTGGAGGATATGCTGGAGGGATAGTTAATCCTTTTGCATATTCCTCTGCATTGCCTACCAGGGCTGGGCTGTATAGCAGTTGGGTGTCCTAGTATGTGGGGAATGCCTAGAGCAGGGATCCTCAAACTAAGGCCCTCCAGCTGTTTCGGAACTACACATCCCATGAGGCATTGTAAAACTCTGACATTCATATACAAGACTAGGCATGATGGGAATTGTAGTTCCTTAACAACTGGAGGGCCGTAGTTTGAAGACCCCTGGCCTAGAGGGTGTATGCATGCATCGCGGCGACAGTGAGCAGCTGAGTTGCTGGTGTGTATGCAATTGCACTGGTATGGTGCCAGGGTTTACGTCCAGACTAAGCTACGCCACGCCACGCCCAGCAAAACTAGTTGACGTCATCAGCCCGGCTGTACACACACTACACTCCTGTAGTGGATGTCGGATGCAAGGGAAAGGAGCGCGCGGTTCACACAGACTGAGACAGCCGAGTCAGGAGGACACCGACCGTAAGAAAGGGAAGGAGAGCGGCAGACAGCAGCAGCTCAGCAAGCAGACAAGCACAGGACATCCGACAGGACAGGTACTTTTTGCGGGGCGAAGACACAGCCAGAGCTTACAGGTACATACACTGAGTACAAGATATACTGTCAGCAGGACCATTGTACCTTACAAAGTCCCCCAGAAACCCTGGCACCATACCAGTGCAATTGCATACACACCAGCAACTCAGCTGATCACTGTCGCCGCGATGCATGCATACACCCTCTAGGCCAGTGGTTCTTAACCTTGTTGGAGGTACTGAACCCCACCAGTTTCATATGCGCATTCACCGAACCCTTCTTAATTGGAAAAATAAAATATATAATTTTTTCAAATTCAAAACATAGGTATATATTATTTTAGGTATATATGACCAGCGTGCCCGCTTTTAATGCACAGTGACCAGCGTGCCCCCCTTCAATGCAGAATGACCAGCGTGCCCCCTTTCAATGGAGAATGACCAGCGTGCCCCCCTTTCAATGCGCAGTGACCAGCGTGCCCCCCTTTCAATGCGCAGTGACCAGCGTGCCCCCTTTCAATGCACAGTGACCAGCGTGCCCCCTTTCAATGCACAGTGACCAGCGTGCCCCCTTTCAATGCAGAGACCAGCGTGCGGCGTGCCCCCTTTCAATGCAGAGACCAGCGTGCGGCATGCCCCCTTCAATGCAGAGATCATCATTCGTGCCCCCTTTCAATGCAGAGAACAGCGTGCTGCGTGCCCCCTTCAATGCAGAGATCATCGTGCCCCCTTCAATGCAGAGACCATCGTGCCCCCTTCAATGCAGAGTGAACAGCGTGCCAACTTGCCAAGCCCCCCCCCCGAGACCAGTGCACTTGACTTACCTGTTGTAGCGGCGGCTTCTTCTCTTCAGTCCCCGCGTCTCCTCGAGTCCTCCCGCCTCCTCCTCGGCCAATGGCATTGGCCGAGGAGGAGGAGGATCCGTGTGACAATAGCGAATTTTCATTCGCTATTGTCACACAATGGGTGGGCTCGGGGCGCACTGCTCTGCGTCCTGGGTCCACCCTTTCCTACTAGAGCCAAATTGTAATAAGCGGGGAGTCAGGGACTGTCTGGGTGGAGGCGGCCTGGAGGAGAAAGGGGTGATGTCACTGGTTGCTAGACGCTAAGTGGCTCTAGCCTAGCAACCAATGCAGTGTGTGGGCTCCGGCCGCCTCCCTGCAGAGAGAGAGCGCCGACAGAGGACAGAGAGAGCAGCAGAGCGGTCAGCGGATCAGGAGGATGATCTACAGATGGTCACAACTCACAAGACAGTTCTGCGAACTTCCAAATATTTAGTAACCGGTTCTACGGTGCGAACCGGCTGAATCCCACCACTGTGCGTGTCGTCACGAATCATATGAGTAGGGTGTGCCTCCACCGAACCCACGAGACTGACTCACCGAACCCCTGGGGTTCTATCGAACCCAGGTTAAGAACTACTGCTCTAGGCATTCCCCACATACCAGGACACCCAACTGCTATACAGCCCAGCCCTAGTAGGCAATGCAGAGGAATATGCAAAAGGATTAACTATCCCTCCAGCATATCCTCCATCTGCATCGAATTCCTCTCCAATTAACCCCCGTCTTACCGGATCAGCCCCTCTGCGCCATACATTAAGTGATATCGCTCCCCCCGTCGCACCCGAGCTTCCACAAGGAACTTATCGGGCCATACACAAATATGTGAGAGGAACAAGCTCAAGATTGAGACACTCCATGTGAACTTCCCACATCCCCTATTTTTCACCCTGATAAGCCATTTTTTGTACCGTTTCTGTATTTTTGTTTCATGTTGTCCGTCTTGTTTTCTGTTTATCGTTGTAACCTCATGACTTGTACTGCACAGTGTGCATCCCACACAATATTATCGTAATAAATTGACCTATTATCACATCATTTATGTGTGACCTTGTGCATCATTCACCCTCCATATAACCAACTTTTTTCTGTGACCTATGCAGAACGCTTTTCCCTTGTTTACAACAGCTGACCATTCTTCTCTCAGCGGGGAGCGATCGCGGGTATCAGGCGGCAATCGGAGCCGCCTGCCCCGTGTATTGAAGTCCCTGCTGCCGAGTGGGGGCGGGAGCGTGCCGGCGGCGGCGCGTGCTTGCCACCTAGCAGCTGACGTATGTCTATGTCGTTTCGCGCAGGAGGGACAGTAAAACTGCGGCGGGCAGTCCGGAAGCGGTTAAAACGTTATACGGTCGGCAAGCGGTTAAAAGCAAACAAAATCTTTTGAACGACAAACAAATGTTGTGAGATGTGTTGTTGTGAGTATACGGTCGGCACGCATTCACCCCCTATCTGCAGGCGCGCGACCGAAGTAACCCTAGGTCGGTTCGCGCAGGAGGGTCGCCCGGCCGCAGTATATATGCGGTGGGCAGTCTGGAACCGGTTAACCCCCAGTTGGTGTTAAAGTGGTTTATTTTTGGTGTCATCCTTTCATTTCAAAATCAGAAGTTAAAAGCAAAGAAAATCCTTCGAACGACATTTGAAAATGTCCTGAGAATTCTCTTACGAATTTCCCTAAGTTTTTTCTTCCATCTAAGACCAACTTAAAGGAGATGTACAGCCAAAGCTCGTTTCACAGGAGTGCAGTTTGTTCTGCATTTCCGTGCTGAAGCCCGCTGTCGGTTGACGTCACAATGCCCGTCCAGGCTCAGGAAAGATCGCGACCATATGGTCAGTTTCCGCCCACAAGCCTGGACCGGCACCTGGCTCTCAGCGAGCTGCTGAGAGCCTGAGCTGGCCGTTCCCACCCCCTCCACAGCCAGCACTCAAATAAGCACAGGGAGCAGAGAGGCGGTGACTGACAGTCACCAGCTCTCTGCTCAGGGAGTTCTGAGAACCGAGCGATCGGCGATGTTTGATCGCTTTATTTTCAGTCTTAGAGCCAACGGGGGGCAGATGCAGCATCAGACTGATGCTACACCCACCTAGGTAAGTATTATTTAAAAAAAAAGAATATTCTCATTGTAATGGAACCAAGACCCACACTGTGTTTGTGTGCTTCTGTCAGAATACCGCTCCCTTCAGTCTGAACATAGAAATCAGATATTCTTGCTGCCCCCATACAAAACTAGCCGAGAATAGCTTGTATAGTTCTGGAACTTTTATTGAACAGGCTCACACACAATATATACCACACAGGAGGAAATCCCCCTCCTGATTAGAATACCCCACCAGGTCAGGTGCCTGATTACATTATCCTATGCAGATGAAATTGTGTACAAAAATATAATTAACCTGAACTACAGTAATTATCTAGCCATCTGGACAAACAATAGGTGAGTTAATTAAAAAATTAACAATGGGACAGACATGCTTAACAGAAAACACATCACACCTTAACCAGTTCTGGACCGGAAGGATTTGCCCCCTTAATGACCAGGCCATTTTTTGCGATTCGGCACTGCGTTACTTTAACGGACAATTACGCGGTCATGTGACGCTGTACCCAAATAAAATTGATGTCCTTTTTTTTACACAAATAGAGCTTTCTTTTGGTGGTATTTGATCACCTGTGCAATTTTTTTATTTTTTGCGCTATAAACAAAAAAAGAGCAACAATTCTGAAAAAAAAAACCAATATTTTTCACATTCTGCTATATAACAGTATAAAAAAAAAATAATTAAAAATCAAACTTTTTAACATTTTAGGCCAATTTGTTTTCCGCTACATATTTTTGGTAAAAAAAAAAAATCGCAATAAGCGTAGTTTGATTGGTTTGCACAAGTTATCGCGTCTACTAAGCACGGGAAAGTTTTATGTCTGTTTTTTTTTTTTTTTTTTTTACTAGTAATGGCGGTGATCTGCAATTTTTAGCGGGACTGCGACATTGCGGCAGACAGATCGGACCCCTAACTGACATTTTTGACACTTTTTGGGCGGACCAGTGACATTACTACAGTAATCAGTGCTAAAAATATGCACTGTTACTGTAATAATGACACTGGCAGGGAAGGGGTTAACACTATGGGTGATCAAGGGGTTAAATGTGCACCTAGGGGAGTGTTTCTAACTGCGGGGGAGGGGGGGACGTGGCGGGGGGCATGGCTTGTGAAATGATCACTGAGACCTGTGTTCCTATATAGAAGAATCACCGGCACTCTGTGATCATTCCAGGGAGAACAATCAGCTGGGTTTACAACAGCTGACTGTTCTTCTCTCTCAATGGGGAGCGATCGCGGGTGTCAGGCGGCAATCGGAGCCGTCTGCACCGGAGTCCGCGCTCCCGAGTGGGGGCGGGAGCGTGCCGGCGGCGGCGCGTGCTTGCCACCTAGCTGCAGGCGTGCAGCCGACATATGTCCACGTCGTTTCCCGCAGGAGGGCCGCCCTACCGGTGGGCAGTCCGGAAGTGGTTAATAAAAGTTATAGGATCGGCAAGCGGTTTAAAAGCAAACAAAATCTTTTGAACGACAAACAAATGTTGTGACAATGTTCTAAGAATTTTCATACGAATTTTCCTAAGATTTTTTTCCTAAAACTTTTCTTAAGAATTTTTTCATTTGAAATTCTATCCATCTATGGCCAGCTTTCCAGTAAGTTGGCGTCAGACATAATCCTGTTTATGGGCATATTTTTATCACAGCGCTAAATGGCCTTTAGCGGTGCCGGTGATCCGTGTTGAATAAATAGTGTAAATTGTCATCATGTGGGGACGGTAATCACTTAGGTGCTTTTTATGGCCTCTCGTATCTGGCTGCCCTGGTGATTATCCGGTAATTGCACCTTTTAATCTCATCATATTCCATTTAATGCCTGTCTTCCTGCAGCAACATTATACCTGCGTTGTCTAGATGTTGTCACTTCCGCAACTCTTCATCAATACTACCGTGTTTACTTTCTTCAGATTTCCGTCGAGCAAACCAAAGAGCGAATGGTTGGCTGCTGGTTCTTCACCTCTGGACCAATATCACTAAGTGCCAAAATTGGGAGGAAAGGTTACTGCAATGGTAAGGTTCACATTTTTTTGCAGTGCTTATTGTCATATGTAGGAACATAATCCACAGCTAAAACACTAATAAGCATAAAATATTCTAAAAAATGAATCTTGAATTCTGCTAAATTTATATTTACCATATATACTCGAGTATAAGCCAACCCAAATATAAGCCGAGGCTCCTAATTTTACCACAAAAACTGGGAAAACGTATTGACTTGAGTATAAGCCTAGGGTGGGAAATGCAGCAGCTACTGTACCCAACTGGACCAACACGAGACCCAAAACAGGGGCCGCGGGCATGGTGCAGGGGCTGTGGACATGGTACAGGAGATGTAGGGCTGTGGGCATGGTACAGGAGATGGTTCAGGCATGGCACAGGAGATGGTTCAGGCACGGCACAGGAGATGGTTCAGGCACGGCACAGGAGATGGTTCAGGCACGGCACAGGAGATGGTTCAGGCACGGCACAGGAGATGGTTCAGGCACGGCACAGGAGATGGTTCAGGCACGGCACAGGAGATGGTTCAGGCACGGCACAGGAGATGGTTCAGGCACGGCACAGGAGATGGTTCAGGCATGGCACAGGAGATGGTTCAGGCATGGCACAGGAGATGGTTCAGGCATGGCACAGGAGATGGTTCAGGCACGGCACAGGAGATGGTTCAGGCACGGCACAGGAGATGGTTCAGGCACGGCACAGGAGATGGTTCAGGCACGGCACAGGAGATGGTTCAGGCACGGCACAGGAGATGGTACAGGCATGGCACAGATATGGCACAGATGGTACAGGCATGGTACAGGAGATGCAGTGCTGCGGGCATGGTACAGGAGAATCTCCTGTACCATGCCCACAGCAATGCATCTCCCGAGGAGATGCAGGGGCTGCGGAGGAGTCTCACTTACCTTTCCACCTTACGTTTAAAAATGGCGCCGCCCGGCGCCAACACGTCACCGCGCATTCGCCGTCTGCCCAGGAATAGCCGAACGCGTACAGGCTTTCCCAAGCAGTGGCGGCGCATGTGCACTGACCGGGGAAAAGGTAAGTGAGACTGCGACTTGAGTATAAGCCAAAGGTGGGCTTTTTCAGCAAAAAAAAAATGCTGAAAAAGTCAGATTATACTCCAGTATACGATAGATGAAATAAAGGGTTTGCAGTTATATTACTAAAAATAGCGTATGAGTATCAATAGACGTGTGCGGTTTCTTTCATTCCGAAAAAATATTCAGACTAATTTTTCCTTATTCTGAGATTTGGATATATGCGAATACCCGAATTACAGTATAAATTAAGTTTTACCGAATGCTCCGAATAACATCGAATGTACATCGAATATCAGTGTAATTCAGACTGTAAACCTATTTCTGAACCCAAAGACTGTGTGTGCAGGGCCGGTGCAAGGATTTTTGCCACCCTAGGCAAAACATCCCAAGTTGCTGAAGGGGTTTAAACCAGTGGCGGCTTGTGCTCCATTGGTTGGGGGGTGGGGGGGGCGGCAGACGGACCTGGCCCACGGACTCCCCTTCCCCATCACTCCAGAGTCCAGTCCACACCAAATAACCCCCCCCCCAGCGGCGCCAGTTCACTTACCTTGTTCTTCTGGACTCTAAGGCGTCAATAGCTTCCCCCTCAGTCTCCATGTCCCCTCTCAGCGGCCGTCTTCTCCCTCCTCCGCCAATAGGATGCCTTCTCCTTCTCGTTGTCTCAGGACCCGCTTCCTGATTGGCCGTGAGGAGAATCAGTGTGGCAATAGCAAATATACATTCGCTATTGTCACACAACTGGGTGGGCTCAGGGCGCAGTGCTCTGCTCCCCGAGCCCACCCTTTTTTGAAGTATATTAGAGCCTCTGGCTCCAATCACGTGCTTCAAAAAAAATTAAAAACCCTTGATGGAATCCATGCATCCGGTGCCCTGCATGTAGATTAGGGGGCCAGACACATGGTAGAGGGGGACCGCCACTGGTTACTTACCTTGGCGCTGGGTTAGGCTCTGCCGGTGCCCCCTGCTAAGTTGCGCCCTAGGCGGATTCCTAGGTCGCCTTACAGGTAGCGCCGGCCCTGTGTGTGTTATTAGAGTACCATTTCGGAATAATGCTGTTTTTGTTAAGCCAAAGATCATTTACAGAGTCATTGTAATCATTTGATGAAGATTTTTCTTTTGTTTGTTCACTTTGCCACAATCAAATCGAAAAAAAAAAAAAAGCTAACGTTTTTGATTCCACTGATTTAAAGTTTATTTATTCAAACTTTTTAAATCAAAGAAAATCTGTAAATTCGAAGAAAATTTGAAAAAGACCTAAAACGAATTCCGAATACAAATCCCGAATACGAATTGAACGAATCAACAAAATTTAACAAAACGAAATAACTAGATTAACAAATCGAAACACATTTTTTCGTCATGCACATATTAAAGTATAATTTTCTTTATTCAGTAATACATGTAAAGAAAGTATCCATTCTCAACCAGGGTTCCTCCAGAGGTTGGTAGGGGTCCTTGAACTGTGGCTGATTGGCCTTCCTTTTGATGATGCCTGCATCATTCCCGAGCCAACGCCACTTGGCACAGCCAGTAGGATGACATTAAGGATCCTTGAATCTGTCTGTAAGGGTGTCACTCCGACCATTTTCCTGTAGCATTTTCCCACTGACCCCCCGATGAATTTCAGGGGTTCCTCCTGCTTAAAAGGTTAAGAAAAAAACATGAGTTTGGTGAAGGGGTTTTTCTGCCTGTAGGAGCATATGCCCGAAAACACCAGAAAAAGCCAAAGTGTGCATGGACACATTGGCTAACATGGAGGGGAGTTTCTAGGCACACAAAATGAGCTCAAAAGCTTGTAGGAGCCGCTTCTTTGAGCCCCATTGAGCTGCAGTGTGAATGAGCCCTTAGAGACACATTACTGACCACTGTCACTTGTGACCACTGTTGCATTCTGTGATATATAGTATAACAATTACAGCTCTTTCACACTACTGCAATGCACTCACTGACACCAATGTTGAGGGTTATTATTGCCTCCACTGACACCCATGTTGGGGGTTATTATTATTGGATCCACTGACACCAATGTTGGGGGTTATTATTATTGGATCCACTGACACCAATGCTGGGGCTCATTATTGTATCCACTGACACAAACGTTGAGAGTTATTATCGCATCCACTTACACTAGTGATGGGAGTTATTATCGCATCCACTGACACCAATGCTGAAGTTATTATTGCATCCACTGACAACAATGTTGAGGGTTATTATCGCATCCACTGACACCAATGTTGAGGGTTATTATTGCATCCACTGTGCCAACGACACCAATAAAGGGGGTTATTATTACCTCCACTGACACCCATGCTGGGGGTTATTATTCCATCTACTGACACCAGTGCTAGGGGTTATTGTTACATCTATTGTCACTAGTGCTGGAGGTTGTTATTACATCTACTGATACCACTGCTGGGGGGTTATTATTGCATCCGCTAACAACAGTGTTGAGGGCTATTATTGCATCCACTGACACCAATGATGGGATTATTATTAAATTCACTGACACCAATGCTGGGGGTTATTATTGCATTTACTATCAGCAATGCTGAGAGTTATTATTGCATCCATTGACACTAATGCTGAGGTTTATTTTTGCATCCTCTGACACCAATGTTGAGGGTTATTATAGCATCCACTGTGCCAACAACACCAATCAAGGGGGTTATTATTACCTCCACTGACACCCGTGCTGGGAGTTATTATTACATCTACTGACACCCGTGCTGGGAGTTATTATTACATCTACTGACACCAATGCTGGGGGTTATTGTTGCATCCGCTGACACCAGTGTTGAGGGCTATTATTGCTTCCACTGATACCAATGATGGGATTTTTATTAAATCCACTGACACCAATGATGGGATTATTATTAAATTCACTGACACCAATGCTGGGGGTTATTATTGCATCCACTATCTGCAATGCTGAGGGTTATTATTGCATCCACATACAGCAATGCTGGTGATTATTATTGCATCCTCTTACACCATTGTTGAGGGTAATTTATTGCATCCAATGACACCAATGCTAGGGGTTATTATATTTAATATATTTATTATTATACATTATATGAAGAAATATATATATGTGTGTGTGTGTGTGTGTGTGTATGTGTGTATATATATATATATATATATATATATATATATAATATACTTGTACACTGAATATGTACTTATAAAAATAATAATATAGATACTTTACATGTTATGCCTCCTCTTTAGGGGAAGCTGTTGCAATTTATGCAGAAATTGAGAATGGTTCTTCACGTCTAATAGTTCCCAAAGCTGCTATATACCAAACTCAGAGCTTTATAGTCCATGGGAAGACTAAAACACATAAACAGATGCTAGCAAGTGTGCGTGGAAACCATATCGCCTCAGGAAGCACAGAAACTTGGAATGGGAAGACACTTAAAATACCTCAAGTAACACCCACCATCCTGGACTGTCAGATCATCCGCGTGGAGTACGTTTTAGCGGTGAGTCCACTCAATAAATATGAGAGAAACTGCTTGGGAATGGTGGCAGTTCTGATGAATTTGACGATCTAAAGAAATAGTGGCTGTACATTTGAAAAGTGAATGTTCACTGAGCTTAGAATCTCCTAAAGCGGAACTGCAGGGAAAGTAGGAATGATCTCTTGCAACAGGGTTGCCCTTGCACTGTAAGGGTTAAATTCACGCAAAGGTCTAGAAGGCCACTCCTGCAGGCTCCCTCCTTCTTGCAGCCTTTTCTATCTTTCGTTTCGCAGCTGTAGGTCCTCTCATGTCATCCAGTCCAATGCAGAACCCATAGTCCTGCACTGAGCGCGTGGATACCAAGGGACACTCCACCATTATGAGCACAGGGGAGTGCCGGCTGCCGAAGAAAGCAGAGAATAATGTATTTGAAACTGATTTTCTCATCCCCTAGACCTAATTGAGCATTTAACCCAAGTAATGTGGGGGCAACTGCGCTGTAAGGGAGGGATTTTTATTTTCTCTGATGTTGAGCTTCAAATAAACCAATCGTGTGTGACCAAAAATCAAGTTTTTTTAAATTTCCCTGAGCTTTCTTTTGGTGGTATTTTATCACCACTGGGTTTTTTTTTTTTGCTAAACAAACTAAAAAAGACTGTACATTTGGGGGGGGGGGGGGAATGTTTTTCTTAGTTTCTGTTAAAAAACTTTGCAAGTAAGTAATTTTTCTTCGTCACTAATGTGCGCTAATGAGGCTGCACTGATGGACAATGATGAGGCTGAACTGAAGGACAATGATGAGGCTGCACTGATGGACAATGATGAGGCTGCACTGATTTGCGCTGATGAGGCTGCACTGATGGGTAATGATAAGGCCGCATTGATGAGGCGTCACTGATAGGCACTGATATGTACTTATAGTTGGCACTAATAGGCTGGACCGATAGGCGCTGATGGGGCTGCACTGATGATCAATGCTCTGATTAGAAGTGTAAACAATGTGCTGACAGCCTTACAGGTTATCGGCAATCCTTTCCTCACACAGACACAGCGCGTGAGGAAAGGACTGCTGATAACCAGCAAGTCTGTTTATGTGTATTTAAATGGTAAAGGGCCTCTGTGCTAAGCCCTTAAACCCAATCTGTAATCAGCTGTGTCCAAAGGACAAAGCGGTCACAAAGCATGCCCGATGCGTGCCCCAGGGAGTTTGGTTCTGGGAGGAAGTCCATGGACGCCCTCAGAGTACTAGACTACTGCACTGTAGCTGTCTTTCGGCTATAGCATGGAACTAAAGTGGTTAATAAATCAACTGTAATGCTACCCCCGTATAAGCCGCTGGATTGAATGGGTCCTCTGTGTACTAACATACAATATCACACTCAAGGTAATACTTAGTACCCAATGGTAGTGCTAGTGCTAGTGCTATATAATAACTGGGTATGCACTGTGCAAAAGAAAAGGAGGATGGTAGAGGGGGAGCAGGGAAACAAAGGGGGACTTGCACAATAATTATTACAAGAGAGGCCATCTTTTGAGATGTTCTTCTGCCAGCTATCGTTGGGGCCCTTTAAAAGCATCTTTGCACTTAATGACAGTATCAGTTAACCTGCATGCAGTAAAGGTACAAAATATAAATGGTACAGATGCAGTCAGGTTTGGAATAAGTGTTGCAATAATTGCAGTGTGGATTGGGTACACTTGGTGTTCTGCTCTCAGTGGCTCAGTCCCTGCTAGCAGTATCAGCAATGGGTGATTAGCCCTCTCACCAGTCCCTGGGATGCTGCAGTGACCTCTTGCTGTAGAAGGGGGCCCCTCAGTCTCCCCCCAAAAGCCTTGGGTGATCAGCAGTGGAAAGCAGAGGGTGAGAGGATGCTCCAGTCCCCCTGCAGCAGCAGTGAAGGTGCTGTGATGTGGGTGGAGCTGCGCTGCACCCAGGTGTCCTCACTCGCAGTCTCACGCTCAGATCTCCACTGGTATGGTCTCTTGCTAGCAGGCAGATATCCAGACAGAGGTGCTCAGTACCAAAAGGAAGAACTTTTCCGGGGCAGTTTAATAAAAATCATCTCTCCACTCCTTCTACTGCACAGTGTATATTGGGATCTGTGGTGTAGCTGTCTTAAACTACAATTCCCAGGATTCTCAGCGTTCTGCATAAAAGTCTATAGGCTTGCTTGGCTTTAGCTCTCCCCCCTGCTGGCCGGAGGAGGATGATCCAGCATAACATTAATATTACAGTAGAGGGAGAGAGGGGAATAAAGAGCAATGTGTCCTTCTCCATGTTGCTGTAGCCCAACTCCTGGCTACACAACCTTGCCAGTGAATGATGGGAATGATATGATCCACAATACATACAGCTACAGGGATAAGTGGAGGTTTAATTAGATCCACAGTACATACAGCTACAGAGGTCAGTTGAGAGTTGTTGTAAAATTCTGTTTAATACCGCTTTAAAAGTCATGAAAATAACTCTGTCTAAGCTATGAGGATTGAGTAATACTTTTTGATTTGCAAATGTTAATGTTGGCTAGTGGAAAGCAATATGTTAATTGATCATAACAATACCTTATTTACCATCTGCAAAACCTTGTTCATCGTTGCACTTTCCTGTTAATTTATAACACTTTGAATTAAGAGGAAAATTACTGATTTTTCTTTTACTTATTTAGGTGTATATTCACATTCCCGGTGCACAAAGACTGATGGTGGAGCTTCCTCTAGTTATAGGCACGGTGCCATTCAATGGGTTCACGTACAGGAACTCTAGTGTGGCCAGTCAGTTTACAGTGGACATGAGTTGGCTTGCCCTGACACTGCCGGAACACCCAGAAGGTAGAAAATGATTCACAAAATTTTGTATGTTTTGTACAAACTCTAGAAGGTATTGAATGTGATAAGCAATATACTACCAGGCCCGGTGTCCGAGAGCAGGGAAGTGACCGGGACAGGAGCGGAGATGACTCGTATTTCAGCACAGCTGTTTTAATGTACCCGCTGCATTACATACAGTGCCGAGTACCGGAAGTGACGAGGGGTAGGTTTTTCTCACGGGTAGGTAATTCTCACGGAACACCGGTGTTCCGTGAGAATTACCTACCCTGTGAGAATTACCTACCCCTCGTCACTTCCGGCCAGAAGCATCTGAGCATCGCAGCAGTGCGCATGCTCAGAGCGCCGGATACCTAATGGCAGAACAGAGGAGCTTACTAGTGCGCATGCGCACTAGTATAAAACGATCACGGTGTACCGTGTAAAAAACCTACCGACGCGGCACTTACCTAAAACAGCTGTGCTGACATACGAGTCATCCCCGCACCTGTCCCGGTCACTTCCCTGCTCTCGGATAGTAAATATAAAAGCGGCGGCGGCTGTATGAAAACATAAATCACTGAGCCGAAAGCCGCTTTTATATTTACTTGCTGAGAGCAGGGAAGTGACCGGGACAGGTGCGGGGATGACTCGTATGTCAGCACAGCTGTTTTAGGTAAGTGCCGCGTCGGTAGGTTTTTTTCACGGTACACCGTGATCGTTTTATACTAGTGCGCATGCGCACTAGTAAGCTCCTCTGTTCTGCCATTAGGTATCCGGCGCTCTGAGCATGCGCACTGCTGCGCTGCTCAGATGCTTCTGGCCGGAAGTGACGAGGGGTAGGTAATTCTCACAGGGTAGGTAATTCTCACGGAACACCGGACTAAGAAGCAATATTGCCAACCACCATCTTCCATCCCAAAGCACAATTCAGTCTGCATTTGAAAATGTAACATTAACCACTTGCCTACCTGGGCTTCACCCTTTTGGCCTCCCTCCTTCACTCATACAAGCTGTACGATAGCTTCCATCAATAAAAATAAAAGTGATCTATGAATGAAAGAAGCAGACCTTTCACTTATCCACCCGTCCTCCATTCATAGCTCACTTTTCATTTATGAAAGCTATATGTAGCACCCTCTAGTGTAGAGTGCTAGGTTTACATAGTTTGTTAGTGTTGGTAAATTTGGCATGGCTAAGAGCCAGGCTGAGTTGAATTTGGGTCAGGGTGAGTGACTCAGGGAGGCTGGATGACTCATCTGGTACCCTCCCCCCATTTGCTGGAACCTTGGAGAAGCTTCCAGAAGAATGGGAGGGAGGTTAGGCGGAGCTGCCTGAAATACTGGGCTCACAGGGGGTAGGCTTCTCTTAAATACTCAGGGTCAGGCCAGAGTTTGGATGGAAGCTGGAGCTGGTGTGCTGAGAAGGCTGTTGGTGGCTCTTGAGGGTAACCCCTAGACGGGGGGGCTTGGGTGCCGGAGGGATCATCTTACAACACACGAAGGAGTCCTGTCCAGAGGTACAAAAGCAAGATTTAGGACAGCAGGATCCAGCGAGCACATCCAGGGGGTTCCTAGGAGAGGTCAGCTGGGAAGGCTGGTGAGTGTGCAGTCTGGGAGGACTGTGATATGTAGCCTGGAGGGCTGGTGAATCGAGCTGCTGCAGCCAGATGGGCTGGCAGAGCCTGAAAAAGCAGTGCTGGGACCAGTGAGCACGGTAGGAAGTGTAGTGAAAAGTGCTAGTGGTGTCTCCCCATTGTTCTGAAGAATAGGGGTCCGCATTCCCTGCCTGTAAAGGGCCATTGCTACAGACTTTTTCTTAGGGTGACACCACAGTGAATCCGCAAGCAAGTTTTGTGCAGGGGGAAGGAAAAGTGTGTATATAGACTGTGTATATAGTTAGTGTCTCTGAAGAAGTATTTGTCCAGTCAAGTAGGCATCCTATAATCATCCTATCCCCCATCAAAGTTTATTAACCCCTACATAAAACCCCAAAAAAACGAATTTGCTTAACTGTTTCCTGTCTCAAGTATGCCTGTGGAAATTAGGTGTGCCTGGTTGTGCAGGATGGGGATCCCTATTCACCAGCGGCTCCTACGTGGGGTGCGCTACATATAGTACAACTTCTATGACTGGAGGATGTGGGTAAAAATGGTAGGCACAGTCGGTATTCTTAATGAGTACAGTATATATGACAGGTCCGTTGGCTCTGTTAAGACCCCAGCACCAGAATATTTCAACTGAAGCAGCAGCCATTCAGCACAAGGGACACACTGCACTGACTGTAAGCCATGTCCTTTGTGCTGATTTTTTAAAAAATATTTTTGACTAAACTTAGCTATATTTATCACATGCAATCAATGTACAGATTATTTTCATGTTAGTCATCCTTGTATTGTACTGTTAACATATAATAATAATGTATATAACTCTGGCATGTAAGCAATGCTGTCTAATCAGATCATTATGTAATACCAAAATGCCTGCAGGTGAGTTTTATAATATTAATTAGCAGAATAACTATTGTTCTTATTATTAGCCCTTTCAACATATGTGAGCCAATTAATTCTCTGCGCTACCACCTCGATGACACAATACCCAAACTAAAACCCCATCAACATACGTAAATATTCACCTCTAGTTGATGCTGGACACTGTCTTGTGTTCCTACATCAAACAAAATTAATATACTGAAAAAGTGCAGCACAACCAATAAACTTGAAATGCCAACAATCGTCACTTGCGGGTTTGCGTAATTACGTCACTAGCTCCGCCCCAATGCATTTCGTCAGTGAACTTGTGACTTCCTCAAGGGGAAAGGGGGATCATATTTTTTTTAATATGAACTTAATTAAAGGACTGCACAAATTAACAAATACACTTGGAACATTTGGAATAAGTAGATCTTTATTTATCTGTAAATATCACAATGTAATACCCAATAGAGTCACAGAGTGTCACTATCATACCATATTGCAGTGGTCTCCAAACTGTGGCCTGAGGGCTGGATGCAGCACTTGGCTAGCCTTTATTTGGCCCTTGGGGCACTTTCCTCCCAATGATACAAGGTACTATTCCTTCTACTGACACCAACAGTATTAATTCCTGCTTCTGACATTAATGATAGGTCATTATTCCTCCCAGTGACACCAACAACGGAGCACTATTTCTTCCACTAATACCAATGATGGGGCACTATTCCTCCCGTTAATACTAATGATGGGGCACTATTTCTTCCACTAAAACCAATGATGGGGCACTATTACTCCCACAAATACCAATGTTGGGGCACTATTCCTCCCACCAATACCACTGGGGTACTATTCCTCCTCCTACTGACCACAAACCTTGGGCTCATGTTTAGCCTCACCGATGGTGGGCCCTTGGCTAGCATTTATTTGGCCCTTGGAGCACTTTTCCTCCCAATGATACGAGGCACTATTCCTCCCGCTTACACCAACAGTGGGGCATATTTCCTGTTGCCGACACTAATAAGGGGTTATTATCCCCCCCCCCCCCACTAGTATTAATGATGGGGCACTATTCCTTCCACTGACGCCAACATTGGAGCACTATTTTATCCGTTAATACTAATAATTGGGCACTATTCCTCCCACTAATACCAATGATGGGGCACTGTTCCTCCCACTAATACCAATGATAGGGCACCATTCCTCCCACTAATACCAATGATGGGCACTATTCCTCCCACTAATACCAGTGATGGGGCACTATTCCTCCCACTAATACCAATGATGGGGCACTATTCCTCCCACTAATATCAATGATGGGGCACTATTCCTCCCACTAATATCAATGATGGGGCACTATTCCTCCCACTAATACCAATTATGGGGCACTATTCCTCCCACTAATACCAATGATAGGGCACCATTCCTCCCACTAATGCCAATGATGGGGCACTATTCCTCCCACTAATATCAATATTGGGGCACTATTCCTCCCACTAATACCAATGATGGGCACTATTCCTCCCATTATTACCAATGATGGGGCACTATTCCTCCCACTAATACCAATGATGAGGCACTATTCCTCCCACTAATACCAATGATGGGGCACTATTCCTCCCACTTATACCAATGATGGGGCACTATTCCTTTCACTAATACCAATGATGGGCACTATTCCTCCCACTTATACCAATGATGGGGCACTATTCCTTTCACTGACACCAACAATGAATCACTATTTCTTCCATTAATACTAAAAATGGGGCACTATTCCTCCCACTAATACCAATGATGGGCACTATTCCTCCCACTTATACCAATGATGGGGCACTATTCCTCCCACTAATACCAATGATGGGGCACTATTCCTCCCACTAATACCAATGATGGGCACTATTCCTCCCACTTATACCAATGATGGGCACTATTCCTCCCACTAATACCAATGATGGGCACTATTCCTCCCACTTATACCAATGATGGGCACTATTCCTCCCACTAATACCAATATTGGGGCACTATTCCTCCCACTAATACCAATGATGGGCACTATTCCTCCCACTTATACCAATGATGGGGCACTATTCCTCCCACTAATACCAATGATGGGCACTATTCCTCCCACTTATACCAATGATGGGCACTATTCCTCCCACTAATACCAATGATGGGGCACTATTCCTTTCACTGACACCAACAATGGATCACTATTTCTTCCATTAATACTAAAAATGGAGCACTATTCCTCCCACTAATACCAATAATGAAACACTTTTTTTCTTCTACTAATACCAATGATGTGGGGCATTATTCCCCTAGGCCATTGATGGCGAACCTTGGTGCCCCAGATGTTTAGGAACTACCATTTCCCATGATGTTCATGCACTCTGCAGTGTAGTTGAGAATCGTGGGAAATGCAGTCCCAAAACATCTGGGGTGCCAAGGTTCGCCATCACTGTTCGCCATTACTCAAGGACAGTAAACTGGCCCTTTGTTTGAAAAATTGGAGACTGCTGTCATTATGGCTAATATGTTGGCTAATTTAATTTTTTTGTTTGATGGATTAAGGCATTTCAAGTTTAGTGGTGGCGAGGCACTATTAAAATATATTCATTTTAAAAATATGTATTATATTAATTAGTATTGTATTGTATAAAAATATCTGTCGGAATAATTTCTATATTCATTTTATTTCAATGCCGTAAAATATATACATTATACAAAGGAAAATGGTGTCCTATTATTTTTGATAATGCTATGAATTTATTTTTTTAAACATTCGATTTTTTTTTTTTTTTTTTTTTACACCACCAGCACCACCAAATTATGCTGATGTTGTTTCGGAGGAGGATCTTTCATGGTGCGCCCCACCATCATTCACAGAACAAAACGTCTTATTAGAAGGACTCTGCTTTCCTTCATTTGCTGTCATCCAGGAGTTCCAATTTCAACCCCCACCGCTATATTCAGAGGTAAGACGGTGTGATAAGTGGACTTCAGTTCTTAGGCCAAGTGCGGATTCCCCTTGTATCTATTTGGGTTGGTTAACAACAAAAGTTTACTCAATCTTGCTTTAAAAACAAAGGCCATATAGCTCAAATTCAACCGTTTTTTGATGAATCAGCTGAAATTAGAGCCATGAGCGGCCCGGCTGCAAGCACCGCCCATCAATATCAGAAAAAAGCTCTTTAACCTCTTTACCACCGGAGGATTTTGCTGTCTTACGTCCAGGCCACTTTTTGCGATTCGGCACTGTGCGACTTTAACTGACAATTGCGCGGTCATGCAACGCCGTCCCCAAACTAAATTTACGTCCTTTTTTTCCCACAAACAGAGCTTTCTTTTGGTGGTATTTGATCACCTCTGCGCTTTTTATTTTTTGCGATATTAATAAAAATATGCGAAAATTTTGAAAAAATAATATTTTTCTACTTTGACAGTTAAAAAATATCCAATATATTAAATTTTTGTCATATATTTAGGCCAAAATGTATTTAGCTACACGCCTTTGACAAAAAAATTCTCAATGAGCGTATTTTTAACCGCTTTATGACCCCATTCCTGACCAGGCCATATTTTGCGATTTGCCACTGCCTTATTTTAACAGACAATTGCGCGGTCGGGCAATGCTGTACCCAAATTAAATTTATGTCCTTTTTCCCCCCACAAACAGAGCTTTCTTTTGGTGGTATTTGATCACCTGTGCAATTTTTACTTTTTGCGCTATAAACAAAAAAAGAGCAATTTTGCAAAAATAACAATATTTTTCAAAATTTTTTATATGAAATTCCCCCAAAAGAAAATGTAAAAATCTAATTTTTTTTTAACATTTTAGGCCAATTTGTTTTCTGCTACCTATGTTTGGTAAAAAAAAATCCCAATAAGCGTATTTTGATTGGTTTGCGCAAAAGTTATTGCGTTGACTAACTAAGGGAAAGATTTTTGTCATTTTTACCTAGATGTGATGGCTGCATTTGTTTTCTTTTTTAAGGCTATCTTTCTTCTATGTTCATCTGGTGATCAAGCCAGCAAGTCTGTTGTTTTTGCACAGCACAAGCTCTCCAGCAAAATGTATCAGTTTACATGGACGAGACAAACTGCTTGACACTGGCAGGGCTGATTAAAAAGATCAAATTATATTTGTTAATGTAAAACCTTTATCCCAAAAGGAAAAAAATAAATGGTTTGCTGTAACTCACTATAAAGCGTGAGATGGAGTTTGGCTTCAGCTTGTTGGTGTATTTAAATGTGCCAATAGATTTAACACTCCCCTCCTCCCACACTGACAATGCTGCTGCCTGCTGTGCTTCCTGTGCTCATCCCTCCAGAGTTATGTTTCACTAATACTAGAGCTGTGTAACTGGCCAGATCACCAGGTGAAAACAGAGGGGAAAAAGCCAAAGGAAAGAAAACTAATACAGCCACCACATCTAATGATTGTCAAGTTGCAATATATAACATTTTTGGTTTTGGGTGTGTGTGTGTGTATATATATATATATATACAGTATCTCACAAAAGAGAGTACACCCCTCACATATTTATAAATATTTTATTATATCTTTTCATGTAACAACACGTGCTGAGGGATGTACTCACTTTTGTGAGCAACTGTGTGTGTATGTATATATATATTGTAGCAGAGTGTCCCAGAGAGAGCCAGGAAAAGTCCTGTTCGGGGTTTATACATCTCCCAGGCATCTCTCGTATACCTTTAGGGATCTCTGATCCATGATCCAGTTCAGATCTTGGTCCTCTTCCCCAGGCCAATTTAAACTCACCTGAGACAGACAGCAGCTCTCTCTCAGCCTGGGAACACAGACAACGTTTGTCTGAGTGTGGAAGGTCAGTAAAACTACCAGTTTGTGTAGTTTGTAGAACACACTTTCCCTAAAAAATCAGCAGACTCTATCCCTAACAGGATTGATAAGAGATCGTAGATCGGGTGACTGCAAACCCCACCCCACACAGCAATGTCGATTGTAGTTTGTAGAACACACTTTCCCTAAAAATCAGCAGACTCTCTCCCTAAAATGCCTACAAATCGCCCTGCCTAACACACTCCGACCTGTCCCTCAATCCTCTTCCCCAGGCCAATTTAAACTCACCTGAGACAGACAGCAGCTCTCTCTGTTGTCTGAGTGTGGAAGGTCAGTAAAACTACCAGTTTGTGTCTTTTGAAGCGGACAAGCTGTAGGCTTGCTCAGTCTGTGTTAGTTAGGGACTGCATTGTGTGTAGTAAGCGCCGGGACACGGCTAGGCTTTTATTTATTATTATTATTACTGCTTGTTTCCTAAAAAAGCACTGTACAGCACCTGTATATAACACCAATAAACACCGCACTGTTTGTCACTGCCACACTGGATTTGGTATCTGTGCCTGAAAGACTGCTCATCCTGTTCCCCAGCTTACTATATATATATATATATATATATATATATATATATATATATATATACACACACACACACACACACACTAAATTATCAAAAGTATTGGGACACCTGCCTTTACACGCACATGAACTTTAATGGCATTCCAGTCTTAGTCTGTAGGGTTCAATATTGAGTTGACCCACCCTATGCAGCTATAACAGCTTCAACTCTTCTGGGAAGGCTGTTCACAAGGTTTAGGAGTGTCTATGGGAATGTTTGACCATTCTTTCAGAAGTGCATTTGTGAGGTCAGGAAACTGATGTTGGAGAGAAGGGGGCTTGGCTCGCAGTCTCCGCTCTAATTCATCCCAAAGCTGTTCTATCGGGTTGAGGTCAGGACTCTGTGTAGGCCAGTCAAGTTCCTCCACCCCACCCCAAACTCACTCATCCATGTCTTTATGGACCTTGCTTTGTGCACTGGTGTGCAGTCATGCTGGAACAGGAAGGGGCCATCCCCAAACAGTTCCCACAAAGTTGGAAGCATGGGGGCTCTGATGCTCCAAAAAAAGACCGCTGCTTCACTCACAGTACTAGTCCTGGCCAAGACCAATTCCGCTGGTTCCACCCTTGGCTGCCACTGCCTGGTATCCAGCAACTAGTGACCTCACGTAATGTAGAGAGAGACCCCAGCATTCACAGCAGAGGAGGATGTAACTTCCTCCTCCTCCTATGCTCATCTCCACCCACCTCCTCCAGCCTCTGCTTGGCGACCCCCTGCTGAGAGAGGGAAGGGAAGTGGATTTGTCTGAGGTGGGACTGGGGACGGAACCTGTTGGGCTGTCATGACGGAGGCCTGCAGAGATGCAGGGACAGAGAGGAAGGTGCTGGATGACAGGTGGCACCCTCAGAGGGATAGAAAGGGGAGGAGGAGGTCACATCCTTAGATCTCAGGGGTGGGAAGTGGCTAAACTATGGCGCCGTGAGGACACGAGGCAGAGGAGCTCCCTGAGCTAGTGGTGTGATCCAGCCTCCACAGCCAGCGGCTGTACACGCTGCCCCAGACCTGCATCCCGCCGGCATACATGTCCGTTGCCGAACCGGTGGAACCGCCACAACCGCCGAGCAGACGCCCCGGACATATCGTCCTACTTCCTCCGGCGTCCTGCAGCCCCGCAAGGCAGAGCGGGGTCCAACATGGCTCAATTGCGCCCAGCAACCGCGGGTTCAGCGTCTCAAAAAAAGCCGGCAACCAAAGCAATCCTGGCTCAGGAGCTGGCGGACGAGGTGATACTTAGGAGCCCCCCCCCCCGCTATCGAACCCCCCCCCAGGAATGAGCAGCGGAACTGACAATTAGGCCACAGATTCAACTGCATCAGCCCCAGCCACCGCAGACAACTGAATGGAGAGACTTCTGTGCCTCAATTCCTACTAAACAGGATATCCATGAAATGGCTGCTACAATAGTAAGTGACTTGAAAGCTGAAATAAACTCTATTAAATCGAGAATAGATGAAACAGACACCAGGGTTAATGCAGTGGAGGTGGTGCAAGTTAAGCATGAATCTAGAATCTCGGCCATAGAAAATGCACAGGAAACTTTTCATAAGCAACTTACCATGTTTTTGCTGCAGCAAGATGATATAGAAAATCGCAGCCGTAGAAACAACATTCGGCTGAGAGGGCTGCCAGAAAGAATTGGGGGTCATGAGTTAAAATCCGTAGTGACGGGGATTTTCAATAATTTATTGGGAAACCCCCTTGAGGACACTATTGAAATCGACAGAGTCCACAGGGTGAAAGCCCCACAGAGGGCAGATAAGGATTTGGTGTCGGATGTTATAATTAGAATCCATTTCTATTCAGTCAAAGAGGAGATTATGAGGCAGGCTTGGGCCCAGAACCCACTGGAATATGAAGGCATAAATATCAAATTGTTACCAGACCTTTCTCGGAATACACTTCGTATGAGGGCATCATTTAAATCCTTGTTGGAGGTCATACGGAATAAAGGGGCCACGTATCATTGGGGCCACCCCTTCCATTTCATTGTATTAAAAAACGCAAATACTTTCATCCTGAAATGGCCCGATCAATTACAGGACTTTTTTGCTTTTCTTGAATCCCCTCC
>NC_138771.1:29613021-29645521 GCF_965119305.1 Pelophylax lessonae | reverse complement strand
CGCTGCTCCTGGCTCCCTTCGGTGTTGGTCATATTACCAAAAGCCTAGGCATACATGTCACCTTCCGCAGAAATCTCCTCACCTAACTGATTTAGGTCATGCAACCAACACTGGTGGGAGCTTGAAGGAAACATTTCCCCAGAAAAAAAGATCAGTATTTCAGACCTTGCATTACTCTTCATCTATCGAAGTACAAAGCAAGGCTGCCAATATAAGGTCCGATTGCCCCTTATAGACTAATTTGCTAGCAAGGACAGTCAAAGACGAATTCCAGGAATGGCATCTTTCACACAGTTACAGTGGTCAAGCTTGCACCAATGGACCAATGATACATTTATCATACCTGTGGTATATCACTCCTCTAGAATTGTGGTCTCCAAACTGCAGACCTTTGCTTGCCTTTATCCAGCACTATTCCTCCCACTGACAAGAATGATGGGGAACTATTCCTTCCACCAATACCAATGATGGGGCACTATTCCTCCCACTGATACCGATGATGGGGCACTATTCCTCCCACTGATACCAATGATGGGGCACTATTCCTTCCACTGATACCAATGATGGGGCACTATTCCTTCCACCATTACCAATGATGGGGCACCATTCCTTCCACTGACACCAATGATGGGGCACTACTCCTCCCACTGATACCAATGATGGGGCACTATTCCTCCCACTGATACCAATGATGGGGCACTATTCCTCCCACTGATACCAATGATGGGGCACTATTCCTTCCACTGACACCAATGATGGGGCACTATTCCTCCCACTGACACCAATGATGGGGCACTATTCCTTCCACTGACACCAAAAGCAGGAACACAGATCTCTGTCTTCCCACAGTACAAGCATCAACCCCACGATTAGCAAGCACTCCCTAAAAAAACATTTAACCCTCTGATCTCCCCTGATATTAGCCCCTTACCTGCCAGTGTCATTAGTACAGTGACAGTGCATATTTTTTTTATCACTGATCACTGGATTAGTGTCACTGGTCCCCAAAAAAGTGTCAAAAGTGTTACTTCGTGTTCTATTAGCCTGCTGCAATGTCGCAGTCCGGTTAGAAGTTGCTGATCGCCACCATTACTAGATGGTGGCAATAGCTGCTTAACCCTGGTATTTTTTAAAACTGCGGGCGGTCCGCTTTAACATAAGGGTGGTCCCAGCGGCGGATCCACCTTTATGGGCGGTAGGAAAGGTTCCCCCCTCCTGCCGATTCCCGGTCATTTTCCCTGCTTACCGGACCCATTGGCAGCGGGGAAAACGATCCGGTCCGCTGTCCCCTCAGGCAGGAAGTTGAGTGAGGGGAAGATGGCCCCCACTCGACTCATCGGCCTTGGAGGACCGGAGCGACGTCATACATCTCTTCCTAGCAACGGATTTAACCACTTTAACCCCAGCCACTGTGCTGCTACTGCGGCACAGTGGCTCGCTCCCGTCCAGCGACGTAGACCTACGTCGCTGGACTCCTCCCCCTGTAGGCGGCGCTCGCGCACCGCCGGAGGCGCGCTCCCGCTGTTTTCAGTCACAGCGGGAGTCAGGCCAGGGGAGGAGCAGCGGCGATTGCCGCCACTCTTCCCTGATCGTCGGGGAATCGAGTGAGGAGATCCGCCCGCCGGTGTAAACAGAGCGGGCGGATCTCCTAAGTGACAGGGACTGACAGATCGGAGTGTTCAGCATAGCTGAACATCCGATCTGTCCTTCTGTCACTCAGTCACCTCCCCCCCCACACGTCAGTAAGCACCAGGCATACATTAACCCCTCCCTCTCCAATAAAATTAACCCCTTCCCTGCCAGTGTCATTTTTACAGTAACAGTGCATATATATAGCACTGATTACTGCAGTAATGTCACTGGTACCCCCAAAAGTATCAAAAATGTCAGTCAAGGGTCCGATCTGTCCGCCGCAATATCGCAGTCCCGCAAAAAAAATCGCAGATCGCCGCCATTACGCGTTAAAAAAAACACCAAAAATGACAGAAATCTTTCCCGTAGTTAGTAAACGCAATAACTTTTGCGCAAACCAATCAAAATACGCTTATTGTGATTTTTTTTACCAAACATAGGTAGCAGAAAACAAATTGGCCAAAAATTTTAAAGAAATTAGATTTTACATTTTTTTTGGGGGAATTTCATATAAAAAAATGTTAAAAATATTGTTATTTTTTCAAAATAAACGCTCTTTTTTTGTTTATAGCGCAAAAAATAAAAAGCGCACAGGTGATCAAATACCACCAAAAGAAAGCTCTGTTTGTGGGAAAAAAGGACGTAAATTTCGTTTGGGTACGGCGTCGCACGACCGCGCAATTGTCAGTTAAAGTCGCACAGCGCCGAATCGCAAAAAGTGGCCTGGACGTAAGACAGCAAAATCCTCCGGTGGTAAAGTGGTTAAAAAGCCCATTTTTTTTTTTTCCATCATGAAAAAAAATTACTTTTTTTTGTTTTCTTTTTCAGTGCAGATGTGATATCCGAGGTCTTTTTGACCCCAGATCTCATATTGAAGAGGACCTGTCATGCCTATTTCTATTACAAGGGATGTTTACATTCCTTGTAATAGGAATAAAAGTGATCCCATTTTTTTTTTTTTTTTTTTAAATGGACAGTGTAAAAATAAAAGATAAAATAAATAGGGAAAAAAAAACAATTAAAGCGCCCCGTCTCCGTTAGCTCGCACGCAGAAGCGAACGCATACGCACGTCGTGCCCACATAGGTAAACAGTGCTGAAACCATACCTGAGGTATCGCCATGATCGTTAGAACAAGAGCAATAATTTGAGCCCTAAACCTCCTCTGTAACTCTAAACTGGTAACCTATAGAAATGTTTAAAGTGTCGCCTATGGGGATTTTTAGGTACCAATGTTTGTCACCATTCCACTAGCGTGCGCAATTTTGAAGCATGACATGTTGGGTACCTATTTACTCGGCATAACATTATCTTTTACATTATAGAAAACTTTACTGGTTTCTTATTTTTTAATTAAAAAAAGTGTATTTTTTTCCAAAAACAATTACGTTTGTAAGACCGCTTCACAAATACAGTGTGATAAAAAATATTGCAGCGATCTCCATTTTATTCTCTAGGGTCTCTGCTTAAAAAAAATATATAATGTTTTGGGGGTTCCAAGTAACTTTCTAACAAAAAAAGAAAAAAAAAAAATGATTTTATCTTCTAAACAACAAATGTTAGAAAAAGGCCTGGTCCAGGAGTGGTTAACCAAAAATATGTAGTAGAATTAGATTTTTTTTACTTTTTCTTTAGGATATGTTATAGCAGAAAGTAAAAAAGATTGTTGGTCTTATTTTTTTTTGTTTATAGCGCAAATAAATAAATAAATAAATAAAATTTAAAAAAATGCCAGAGGTGATCAAATGCCACCAAAAGAAAGCTCTATTTGCGGGTAAAAAAATAATACATTGTATTTGGATACAGCGTTGCACGTCCGCGCATTTGTCAGTTAAAGTAACGCAGTGCCGTATCACAAAAAAATTAGCCTGCTCATAAAAGGGGGGGGGGGGTGTTTAAATGGAGCTGAAGTGGTTAATCCAAATCTTTAAAGCAGTATAAGCCGACTTTCTGGTAAACACATCTTTAAGGGTCACTACAAACACAAGTGGTCTCATGTATCTGCATTCAGAAATCTGTAGAGAGAAGTTCCCATATGTTAGCAGAGAGAGATTTCGTGTTCTTTAACATCTGCTGTTTAGCTGAGTGAAACATATTCTTTGCATTATCAGCCTCTCCAGGCTAGGGAGAGGCTGGCTGCAGTGTCCTTCAATGTGCTAACTGGGCAGGAAGTCAGCTGCGTGCACCAAATCTCGCCGGCCATGGCCAAATCCTGCCGCCTACAAAATACGCACTGAAAAATGTTATTTACAGTTCTTTTAGATGTGCCAGATTCTGCTTTAGGTTAATTGTCCTGGTCCATGTTGTTGTAAAGCCTCCATATTAGAGCAAGTCCTAATACGAAACACCAGTCTTAGCAGTCTATAAAATGTTTCAATAGAAAGCATGCATAGACGTACTGCTTGTTCTCAGCGAGTTGTGGAATCATCGCACAGTAAGAGATCCAATTGGTGAAAGTCTCTATTATTATGTATATATACTTGCTTTCATTCTTACAAGTCAGGTTAGAAAAACACCTTGGGTGTTCGGTGCCAAGTCACATTTCTATCAGGCACATCAGTGCATACATTGTCAGTGGCCCCACAATTCATACAGAGTTAAAAAGCTAAATATTAGAATAAGGCCGGAGAAGATTCATAGTCCTCAGGGCACCTGAAAAAAAAACAAAAAAAAAAAACTGGGGTCCACATGGGGCCAGGGTGTCATCACTGTGCTGCTCATCCACACAGCGTACCTGCTACTACCAGAAAACAAATGGGCAACATACAGGAAGGGATTGCATTACAGTTAGGGGCAAGCTCTCTACAATACCAACTGTGAAGCTGGCCAGGGAGACATTAGTAGAAGGGGTAGAATCTGTACTGCGGGGGAGACTGACATTTACTAGTGGGGGGGGGGGGGGGAAGAGATCTGACAGGGAAGGGGGGATTTGTACAGGAAGTTGGGGGGGGGGGGATCTGTACAAGAAGTGAGGGGGGGGGGAGATCTGTACAAGAAGCGAGGGGGGGGATCTGTACAGTAAGTGGAGGGGGAGATCTGTACAGTAAGTGGGGGGGGAGATCTGTACAGTAAGTGGGGGGGGGATCTGTACAGTAAGTGGGGGGGGATCTGTACAGTAAGTGGGGGGGGGATCTGTACAGTAAGTGGGGGGGGGGATCTGTACAGTAAGTGGGGGGGGGATCTGTACAGTAAGTGGGGGGGGATCTGTACAGAAAGTGGGGGGGGATCTGTACAGAAAGTGGGGGGGGGGGCATTGGGACATTTACTCGTGAGTGAGGGAGATATGTACTGAGGGAGTGCTTATTATCATATATAGGAACCTAATCCACAGCTAAAACACTACTAAGCATAAAATATTCTGTAACATTATTCTTGATTTATATTTAGATGAAAGAAAGGGTTTGCATTTATATTACTCAAAATACCCTAGCGTATGAGAATCCTCTTTATTCTGTGATGCATGTAAAGCAAGGGGCCATTCTCAACCAGGGTTCCTCCAGAGGTTGGTAGGGGTCCTTGAATCGTGGCTGGATGGCCTTCCTTTTGATGATGCCTGCATCATTCCGGAGCCAATGCCACTTGGCACAGCCAGTAGGATGACATCAAGGATTTTTTATTTGTCTGTAAGGGGATCGCTTTGACCATTTTCCTGTAGAATTTTCCCACTGACCCCTGATGAATTGCAGGGGTTCCTCTAGGGTAAAAAATATGCCTTCGAGACATATTGCTGACTTCTGTCACTTGTGACCACTGTTGCATTCTGTGATATATAGTATAACCATTGCGGCTTGTTTCACACTACTGCAATGCACTAACACCAATGTTGGGAAGTTATTATTACACCTGCTGACACCAATGGTGGGAGGTTATTATTGCATCCGCCGACACCAATGTTGAGGGGTTATTACAGGGAAAGGGGCAACCTTTATTAATAGAAGCGGTAGAATCTGTACTGCGGAGAAGACTGACGTTCACTAGTGGGAGGGGGGGGGGAGATCTGTACGGAAAGGGGGGGGGGGGCCATTGGGACATTCACTAGTGGGAGAGGGGGAGATCTGTACAGAAAGGGGGGGACCCATTGGGACATTCACTAGTGGGAGAGGGGAGATTTGTACAGGAGGGGAAGAATTGTGGGGGGGGGGGGCATTTGCTAGTGGTAGGGGAGGAAAATCTGTGCCGGGGAGGAAAATCTGTGCCGGGGAGGAAAATCTGTGCCGGGGAGGAAAATCTGTGCCGGGGAGGAAAATCTGTGCCGGGGAGGAAAATCTGTGCCGGGGAGGAAAATCTGTGCCGGGGAGGAAAATCTGTGCCGGGGAGGAAAATCTGTGCCGGGGAGGAAAATCTGTGCCGGGGAGGAGGGGGCATTTACTAGTGGGAGAGCTGTACTGGGGAGGAAAATCTGTATTGGGAGGGGCCCATTTATTAGAGGGAGAGGGGAGATCTGTACTGGGAAAAGGAAGATCTGAACTGGAAAGGATCTGTACCGTGGAGGAAGAGCTGTATTGGGGGGGGGGGGGGGTTTAATAGGGGGGAGGGGGAGAACTGTACTGTGGGGGTTATGACTTGGGCTGGGTGGTCATTTTTTGTTTTGCTCTACTCTACTGACCTGTGCATTGCACACTCCTGACCCTTGCACTCTGTACATTAAAGATCACCGTTAAATTCCTACTAAAGGCACAGTATTTAAAAAATATTCTTTTAGTACAAGAATTGTGCCGTATGTTACTGTGCACACAGTAAATCAGCTCAAATTGTAAGCTCCACCCACTTTTGCATGCTGAGGCGCACTGCATGCGCCGCCTATTTTCTTCAAGGTGTCCATGGCTGACCACCCCCACTATCCTGTGCCCAAAAGCTTCCTCCCCTTCTCAAGCCAACATTGGTCAGCTCCAGGTCCATAGCTTGTCTACACTGTGAGAGACCGATGCAACTACCACAATGCAGGAAAGCAAACGTTGAACATTTGGCACTTTCGGTTTACTGGTTTTAATGGTTGTTTTCTTGTAAAGTAATAATTTGCTCTGTAGTTTTGCCCATTTAATTGTAAATATAAAGTCTATTTAAAACAGAAAATATGCTTTCCTTTTAACTGCTTAACTTTATGAAGATGTGTAGTGCTGGCTCCAAGGTTTTTAATTCGGTTCCTAGTTCTGGGTGTTCAAGATAAACCAAATAAATGCTGCCCTATTTCATGGTGATGTGAACACAGCCATGCTATGGTGGTTATAAAACATAGCCTTAGCCATCCCATGTGATAAAAGAACCATGACATTTAGCTACACACAACCATGCAATTAAATTAATAATTCTCTATGATATTATTAAAGCGGAGTTCCGGCCACAGATTAGTTTTTTTTTTTTAATACCTCCCAAACAGTGATCCACCGCCCTTCTTATATCCGCTAATCCGATTTTATACATGTAAATAATAGATTGGCAATACTAAAATCTTACTTTATAAAATTTATGCAGAGCACCGCCATCTTTTCCATGGTCCCCCGAAGCCGCAGTGTGCACAAATATGCTCTGCTTCCTGGTTGTAGATGGAGGGGGGCCGATCAATGCATCGCGAAATCTCGCGCATGCCCAGTACAAAGGAAAGTACTGGCAATAGGCTGGCGCCATCCACGCTGTGCTCCGCCTCTCATCGCGTCATTTTCTGTTTGGAAATAACACGATGAGAGGAGCGGCCGGCCGCCTACGTCACTGCCCATTGCCTCCTGGGAGTGATCAGTAAGAGCTCCCAGGACGCATTGCGGGACAGGAAGTGACGGCGCGGGCCGCACAGGGAGGAAGTGGAAGGAAAGGGGAGTATATTTTCTGCTGAAACAAGTAAACAAAAAAAAATTCAGGAATATCTAATTCTTTTTCAGGGTACAATAAGGAAGCATATGCCACAAAATCTAAAATAACGATTTTGTGGCCGGAACTCCGCTTTAAGCATCTAAGGTGACTTTATTAAGCAGCTGCCTGGCGACCAAGCCATAAAAATACAAATAAATCTCTAGATTCTCACAAGTCTGTATTAAGGCCATCCCGCTCTATAAACATTGGAATTTAGAGTGCTGGTGATAGCAGGGCCACAAGAGCTGTTCCTGGAATTTGGAAGTTACTTTCTTGGACACTGGAATGCAGATAGGCAGCCTTGGGTCTAATGCTGCCATTTAACCTTCTCACAATGGTACCTGGCACCAGGATGATTTATTATCTGAGAAGAGGTAACCATGGAATGCAGAGAATGAGCTAAGATATAAGTCCTGAATAATCAATCAACCCCTCTATATAAGCAATGTTTGGAAACAGAATGTACACAACGGATGTATCATATGTGCTAATCAGGTTCCAAGGGTCTCCGTATCTTTCTATCAGGTGATGCAACAGAGATCTAGTAGAGAATACTGGACAGACCCAGCAACCAATGTCTTGCCTTCCTTGCAATAGTTTTTCTAGAGCTGAACCAAGAAAAAAAGGTGTCCCTGGCTTACAAAACCTACCACTGCTCATTAGCATACAGAGACAAACATTGCCAAGCTGACTGGAGCAATAACGATTGTATACCGGCATCAGCATTGGCAAAACTTTTGGTTGTTTTAAAATGACCAAATCAAGATGATAGATTTTCATTGGTAATAATTGTATAAAGCAAATCTGTATTGGATTACTTTAAATGGAATCAACTGGCTTCTACTTAACTAAAGAGGATAAATGCAAAGGATAAAAGTTACAGGAAAGACACTGCTGATCTATGTGTAAGCACAATTGAAAAAGACGGTAGATCAGATCTTTCTGCTTGTAATTATTACCCTTTTGATTTCATTTCCTTTCTCAATCTAAACCAGAAGCCTTTGTTTTTTATTTTTAGCGGACAGCTCCTCTAAACCCTTCCTGTTTACTTCCACCTGCACCATTGAAATGTAGCTGAGCTGAAAATAGCTGAGCTCCAGATGTAACACACAGCTGACCTCTCGGGCCAAATTACAATCAATAGTCCAGAGGGATTATCTGAGCATGCTAAGAATATACTGTAGAGGGGTGTATGGGGAGATATTAACTCAAAGTGTCTTCATAGGTTCAGAATGCTATTTTTGCTCTCCATGTTAAAGAATATCTAAACCAGGTATGTCCAACCTGCGGCCCAGAACCGCAGGCAATGCGGCCCAGAACCGCAGGCAATGCGGCCCAGAACCGCAGGCAATGCGGCCCACTGCCCTCTGACAATATTTTTTATTTTTTGCTGGGGAGGAAGGAAATCGAGTCGGGGGCACGGCCACAGAGGCAGCCTCGGAGGGGGTCATCCACTAGTTGTGTTAAATTAGTGCAGTGCACGGCGGCACGGGAAGGGCGCGGCGGCGTTTTATTACTTATATACCTTAACTAATAGTATATATTTTATATGCGGCCCAAGAAAATTTCTCTACACACAATGAGGCCCAGAGAAGCCAAAAGGTTGGACACCCATGAAAACTTATGTTGATTATTTTCCTGGCATAAAGAAACCCACCTGGCCAAAATGATTAAGCCAACACTAATGCTGAAGTGCAGGCACCTTGTGTTTGCTGAAAGCATGTGTGTTCATCTGCACATTGATAGTTGTTGATCAACTTTGGATTCTGGGTCCAGGTTAAAAATAAAACATCAACTTCTAACCAAACCTTGATTAAACCCAAACTAACTCTGCCAAGTAACTGCAAAATGGAAAAGCCCAAGTGGACAGTGGATGCTCAACATTATACTGCTAATCATGGGAGGATGAGCTTAATCCTAACTTGGAGAGAAGTCAAGGCCCCATATACAGCCTGGATCTAGGATCCAGGGGGCCTCCACTGAAAGATCAACAGATGTAAAGGTCCCATGTATAGCCTGGGTCTAGGATCCAGGGGGCCTCCACTGAAAGATCAACAGACGTAAAGTTCCCATGTGCAACCTGGGTCTAGGATCAAGGGGGCCTCCACTGAAAGATCAACAGATGTAAAGGTCCCATGTACAGCTTGGGTCTAGGATCCAAGGGGCCTCCACTGAAAGATCAACAGACGTAAAGGTCCCATGTACAGCCTGGGTCTAGGATCCAGGGGGCCTCCACTGAAAGATCAACAGACGTAAAGGTCCCATGTACAGCCTGGGTATAGGATACAGGGGGCCTCCACTGAAAGATCAACAGATTTAAAGGTCCCATGTATAGCCTGGGTCTAGGATCCAGGGGGCCTCCACTGAAAGATCAACAGACGTAAAGTTCCCATGTGAAACCTGGGTCTAGGATCAAGGGGGCCTTCACTGAAAGATCAACAGATGTAAAGGTCCCATGTATAGCCTGGGTCTAGGATCCAGGGGGCCTCCACTGAAAGATCAACAGACGTAAAGTTCCCATGTACAGCCTGGGTCTAGGATCCAAGGGGCCTCCACTGAAAGATCAACAGACGTAAAGGTCCCATGTGCAACCTGGGTCTAGGATCCAGGGGGCCTCCACTGAAAGAGCAACAGACGTAAAGGTCCCATGTACAGCCTGGTTCTAGGATCCAGGGGGCCTCCACTGAAAGAACAGACATAAAGGTCTCATGTGCAACCTGGGTCTAGGATACAGGGGGCCTCCACTGAAAGATCAACAGACGTAAAGGTCCCATGTACAGCCTGGGTCTAGGATCCAGGGGGCCTCTACCGAAAGATCAACACAAGTACTTGCAGGGAATGTGTCTGCATTTTACACTGCTGTTATCTTAGGCACTTTTAAATTCAGATCAGTGTCACTTTAGAAAAAAACAAAACAAAAACATAGGGCTCTTGAGTAAGACCAGAAAAAATGTTTTGCTTTACAGTTACCGCTGTGCCCTTGTTTGAAGCAAAGTTTAAGTTCCAGAATGCTCATGCTTGCCAGAATCAGTTGTAGGCCCAAAAGAAGTTTATGTCCATCACTAGATGGATTGCAGTGGACACAGGCATGCCAGAACCCAAAAATATGCAATTTCAAATCTCTGGACTGGGGGCAAAGAGATAAATGCAAATTACACAATTGTATGCACCACATCCGGATTCTGTAGGTCTTTTTTTAAAGTGAAACGGTCAGGTTTGTCAAGTTTTTTCGAAGTAAACATTGCTGCTTTGAAGCATGCCCCTTTTAAAAGCTGTAAATAGTCTAAGGAGAGAGACCTCTAAACCTAGGAAATTGACTGTGCCCCACGATGACATCCTTTTGGTCAATGAGAACACCAAGATCCACCAAGATATGCTTGTTGACATGAGGGACAGCAAGGGGGCCATCATGAAACTCCAAGTCAACGGATTCATTAGATGTGTTAACATGCAATTAGAGGGCTCTCTGTGGACAGGGAGGGAGAAAACCTCTGTTATGTTTTTTATTGCCGAGCCCCCACTGGGGAAATCAACCCATATTTGCCAGTCAAGGTGACACGTACCAAACAGAACAGTATTTAAAGAAAGTCTCTTCGAAGGGAACACATTTAAAACTTAGGACAGAGGTTGTTACCCTTCCACCCACTCCAATAAAAAGTGCAGAAAAAATGTTTTGGGCTGCTCACAAGACAACAGCACAAACTATGAGCAAAACATTTGTCTTACTAGGTTTGGTTGGTGACCTACCTCTCTCCAAAGTCCCTAAAGATTTTGTCTAAAAAGTGGTATCCTTAAGGAGGAGCAGAGTAAGAGGAGACAGGCTGGCATCAAGAGCTCTAGTACCTGTTGAAGTGAACCTGGAATTTGCTCACGAAGATCATTGTAACAGGTTCACTTCACTTCACATACTCGCATGCATTTCAATCCACAGGTGCTATGAATGCATAGAAGCCCTCCGTCGAGGCTTTCTCCAATGTAACAGCATAGGGCTCCTCAGTGGCCAAATACCAGCTCTATCTCATAGGGGGGGGGGGGAGAGGGAGTTATGAGTTTCCCATTCACAGAAGTACAAATGAAGGAAAAGGTAAGTATATAAAACTGGGCAAGCCCATTGTTAAATAAACCTGCCGCCTTGCCCTGCATGTCAGGGACATAGAACATTCTTGCTTTAAAATGTGTAAGTCCTAGGTCCCCTATTTATACAAAGCATCATTGAAGCCCATCTACAGGCATGCATTTCTGGCTCAGTGGAGAAGAGGAGAGAAAGTCTACTCTGTTCTAACTGGTCCTTATTAAGTATACTTACCCTCCAAGGCATCCACTCCTTCCTGGAACCCTTAGGTAGAACTATGGCATTCCATTGGAAAAAAAAAAAATATGTGCTGCAACACCTCATAAGTGCATCAGCATATACAGTTTGCTCTGCCTGCAAAAGCCCACAAATACCTGTTAAGCCTCACAGTGAAGTCCACCTAATCCAGCTTCTTTTGATGGAGTGGCAACAATGCTGCACTGCTCCTGAATTCTGGGCAGAGTTGCCACTCTGTAGAATGGAAAAAAATTGCAGGGGGCGTGGCTACCAGCATTTTCACTGTTGATTCAGAAGCCTGTAACTTGTTAATTAGCACCTGGCCAAACCTAGTCCTGCCCACTGCTTTCTAGATGATCAGCACGGTCTCTGTGGCCTAGTACACACGCAACGATTATCGGCCGACCGATCCTCCGTCTTTTGTCCAGAGTGGTGTTTTGTTGGTTGGAATGTGCCTAGACTGCACACAAATTTTCTCGCCCGACAAAATTCTACTTCAGAAGTGATGTCATGTGTTGGTTTGCTTTCTTTGTGTTCTTTCTTCTCTGAGCATGCCCAGACCTACTCATTAGATTTTTCCCTGTCGAAATCTGTACTGACTGCACGATAATCGGCCGTGTTTTGACGGCGGACAAAAATTTTATAGCCTGCACACCAGATTTTTTTTCGTCCGAAAAGTCGGAGTTGGTTGTCGGAAGCATCATACTAACAAGCCGAAAATCAGCAGATCGGTCGTCGGACGAAAATTCCCTGCCAATTTTCGACGCGTGTGTACGAGGCTTAAATCTCAGTAGTTGAGGTTCTTACCTCATTGTATACATCCTGCTGGTCTGGAGCTTCTTTCTGCAGTTTGCAAATACACACCAGTAATAAAACAAAAAAAAGACAGACTCATATGGGGCATTCTATGTCAGCAAAAATCCCCAAAGTCTATGGAGTTCTGCTGTGATTACACACTGCAGGAAGAAAATCCAGGCCAGTAGGATGTTAACGTTGTAGTGAACCGTAGCTTAAGGAACCTGGTATGCATGGAGGTGTTGAAATTATTTAACGATCGAGGGCTAGGCTGAAAAGGTACATTATACTTCCCCCTTAAGTACTAGCCAGCTGAAACAAAACTACAATTAGCAAATGCACCATCCAAAGTATAAGAAAGTAATACTGACCTCAGCATCTGGCCTTAGAGATCTCAGATAACTTTTGAGGTCTCCACGAGTCATTAGCTCCATGATGACAAGTGTTGGCTGACCTTGGGAAACAACGCCTAACAGACGGACCTAGAAGATGAAAAATAAATCAACAGAAGTTAGATAAACAAGTACAGCTTCATTTGTAGCTTACAGAACAATGAAATCAAAGTACATCTAGTGTTCTTACCACATGATGGCAGTTAAATTCTTTCATCACCGAAGCTTCGTTTAAGAACTCTATTCTCTCTCGCATGCTAGCTGCTTCGTTCACGGTTTTTATGGCTACCCTAGTCTCTGCCTCGTCTTTTACAACCCCTTTCGCAAGTCCTTCATACACCATGCCAAACGAGCCTTGCCCCAGCTCACGGTTCATGGTTATCTTCTCTCGAGGAACCTCCCACTCGTCGGGCACATACACTGTAAAAGAAGAACGAACAGTGTTAAAAGTCATGTAGGTGCTGATACAAGTATGGATCAGTGGTCTCCAAACGGTGAGGGTTTGCTTGTCTTTATTTGGTCCTTGGGGCACTATTCCTCACACTGATACCAGGAACTATTCTGTCTACTGACATCAACTATGGGGCACCTTTTTTCCCCAATGATACCCAGGATGGGTCACTATTTATCCCCCTAATACCAAATGTGGCGATGTTGACTCCCACTGATACCAGCCACAGTCCAGCCCCCCCCAAAAGTCTGACGGGCAATGAACTTGTCCTTTGTTTAGAAAGTTTTGAGCCCTGGTATAGATCATTATACTTCATATAATGAAAGTCCTTTTACAAGAAGCAAAATAAAAAAAAAAAACCTATATTTGTGATTAGATCAAGACCCAAAAGGAGGCCATAGATGGATCGAAATTTGTCTCGTTCAGCAGGGAAAGGCCACATTTTTATCTATCTATGGCCTTTTCCGCTTAACAGAGGTTGATCAGACTGGCTTTTGTTGATTGGGAATGTTGGAAAATTTTTATTTGATCAGCAGCTTAAGACTATATTTTTGTAAAACATTTTTCCAAAACTGCTTGGAACCCACAGAGGTTAATAAAATTATCAACTGAGAATGTGCCCTGAGCCTTATCGAACAATATTAGCCAAGAGCAGATAGCTAATCTGTTGACAGGGTTACTGGCTGATTATCATAATTGTAAAGAAAACAGTGCCATGCGATCAAAGGTGTTGTAAACCAGAACAGACTTTCAAAAAAAATACACTGCCTGGCAAAAAAAAAAAGTCACACAGTAATATTTCGTTGGACCGCCTTTAGCTTTGATTACAGAACACATTCGCTGTGGCATTATTTCGATAAGCTTCTGTAATGTCACAAGATTTATTTCCGTCCAGTGTTGCATTCATTTTTCACCAAGATCTTGTATTGATGATGGGAGAGTTGGACCACTGTGCAAAGCCTTCTCCAGCACATCCCAAAAATTCTCAATGGGGTTAAGGTCTGGACTCTGTGGTGGCCAATCCATGTGTGAAAATTAGCTCTCATGCTCCCTGAACCACCCTTTCACAATTTGAGCCCGATAAATCCTGGCATTATCATCTTGGAATACGCCTGTGCCATCAGGGAAGAAAAACTCCATTGATGGAATAACCTGGTCATTCAGTATATTCAGGTAGTCCGCTTGGCATTATGCCTGTGGAAATGCTCTTACCTTTACTATTAAACATAGCCCTGAGTTCTACTGTTGTTTAACGATTTGATTTCACCAAACGTTTAAGCGATTGCCGATCACGATCAATCAGGATTTTTTTCCGAAGACATGGTTCTTCCTCAAAGCCATGGTTCTTCCTCGAAGGCATGGTTCTTCCTCGAAGGCATGGTTCTTCCTCGAAGGCATGGTTCTTCCTCGAAGGCATGGTTCTTCCTCGAAGGCATGGTTCTTCCTCGAAGGCATGGTTCTTCCTCGAAGGCATGGTTCTTCCTCGAAGGCATGGTTCTTCCTCGAAAGCATGGTTCTTCCTCGAAGGCATGGTTCTTCCTCGAAGGCATGGTTCTTCCTCGAAGGCATGGTTCTTCCTCGAAGGCATGGTTCTTCCTCGAAGGCATGGTTCCCCACTATCCTTCCAGTTTTTAATAATGTGTTGGAAAATTCTTAACCCAATTTTAGTAGTTTAAGCATTCTCCTTAGATGTTTTCTCTGCTGCATGCCAATGATTTGACCCTTCTCAAACAGACTAACATCTTTTCCACGACCACGATGGGATGTGTCTTTCGACATGGTTGTTTAAGAAATGCAAAGCTACTCATTGCATCAGTTGGGGTTAAATAAATTGTTGCCAGCTGAAAGATAATCGCCCATGCAGTAACTATCCAATTGGAGGCTCTTACCTATTCGCTTAGTTAATTCCAGGTGGCGACTTTTTTTTCCAGCCAGGCAGTGTATTTTACTAAAGTGAAGAGCTGATTGAAGAATCCGAAGATAAAATAATAGAGTAGATAAGCAAAGAGCAATTTCTCCAAAAGGCAGAAAACATCCATCATCTAGGACACTAGCAAAATAACTGAGGACTCACGCAGTGGGGTAGGGTCCTGGGGGGAACGCCCAGGGTGGGGGATGTCCTTAAATGTTCAATTACCTGAATGTATGAACCTATAACTTTGGATCTATAAATACTCAGCCTATGTGCTGTACTGTACGATTAAGATAATATTTTACTCCAGCATCTCTGGCTATCAAAGGGTAGAGCCATGTTAAAGGTATAGGTCCCTGGCAGGCATTTAAAAGGGTTATATTATGCCCCCAGGTTCTCTATAGTTGCCGGATTTGTTGATTACTATGGATGAACCTGTGTGCAGTGGGGCTGCTTCAAACTGCAAGTTTTAAATGCTTGGTTAGGTTAAGTGGATGGAAAAGTAGTTTTACTTACTCAATCCTCTGCCCCTGTAGCGACCAGGGCTTCCCTATGCGTCAGTGGTGGACTGTTCATCTGCATTCTCATTTCAAATGCAAGGGTATAGACCCTGCATTGGACTTGATGTGTTGGAGGACTTGCGACTTCCTGAGCATAGGGGAGAAGATGCCGTGAAATCCAGTCTTGCAGCGCGGAGGGAGAGGAGGATTGCGCAAGTAAAAGTGCTTTTCTTGTTCCCCTAGGCAAGTAATCTCCAAACTGTGGCCCTTTGCACAGAATTATTCAAGCCGGCATCAATGATGGGGCACCATTCCTCCAACAAATACCAACAATCGGGCGCCATTTACTCCCACCGACACCGTGCCCCCCCCCCCCCCTCCAAAGACTAAAGCCCCTTTCACACTAGCGAACTGATTGGGTCTGCTTGTCAGTTTTTCAGGGGGACTCGATCGGACCCTTCAGTCTCCTCTACGGAGCGGTAGTGTCAACAGACATGTGTTCGTTGACATCCGATCCAATCCTATCCACTAAAAACAGACGGATGGGGATCCAGTCTGGTGGATCGGATTCCAGTCGGGTGTAGGGTTTAAACGGAGAGGCGGTCCAATTACATCAGACCACACATGGAGTATAACGTGCTGTGTCTGTGTCCACTCTGCATAAGCAGAGCGGGTACAAGCCAATAGACATGACTGCCGTATGTATGTAGGGGGGAAGCCATTTAAATAAAATGTAATTACTTCTAGAGAAGCTGTGATATCTTACATAGCAAATTTTTTTTAATTGAAAGTAAGATATACAATGTATATGAACAACAGGAGATATAGCAGGTTATAAAAAATGTTCAATCTGATCTGTGGGAAGAGATGGAAGGATGTAAATTGGCAATTCGGACCCATCCAAACCCTGAAGATTTAAGGGGATATGACACAGGAGGAGGAGAGTAAATTCTTCAACAGATTAAATCTCCCTGAGGCTCAGGAAAACTAGAACCCAGGTGGAAAGTAATTATGGGATAAACAGGGGAAAGAACAACAAGCTTTCAGAATGTGCTGGATGGGTAATTAATATGAATGTGAAAAGATTTTTCTTTTACGGAGACAGCTCCAGGGTCTTGGTGCATCTGGAGTTACCTTCTGCTGTGTGCTACCACAAATTCCTCCAGAAGGAGTGGCTCACTTACTAAAAGCATCAGACTCTGTTGAGTCCATCCTTTGTGAGCTGCTTATTAACCTCACAAGCTTGACAAACAACATCGAACATTCGGCTTCAAAGGTTTCCCTGGAATTAGCAAGAGAGACATGCTGAACTATATATTATAAGGTTCCTTTCACATAGGCTTCATCCGGTACGTTCAGCTGGGGATCCATTGGTTCTGTATTTTTCAACTGGACCTTTGCAGATCCACGTTGGATCTTTGAGTGACCAGATAATAATGGACTTTTGTCCACCTACAGTACATTAATCTACCTCGGATCCACCAGGTTTATGTCCAGAAAAACAGAGAAGGGCGTAGACCTTTTCTATTTCTTTTTCTGGACCGGGACGAACTCAAGAGGTAAGCAGATGTAAGCGGGTGCACGTCTGTTTATATTTGCCTGCCCATGTACTTACATGAAGCTTCCAATCGGAAAGCCGGTTTTAAAAAGGAACCCAATCAGCAAGGGCTCCATCCAATACATATTGCACAGTGTAAGAAAGCTTTAGGCCTAACAATAAGTGGAAACACAAACCCTGACATTACGGACATGGTATAAGGCAAGGGTCTCCAAACTATGGCCTATGGGCCACATCCTTCCCACGATTGTATCGGACCCTCAGCAACTGTCCGTGAAAATATCCCAACTGGCTGGCAGTGGACTGTGCTTCACAATATGAAGACTGGTGCATCCACGATCCTCTCCTAGTCCCCCTAATGGGCACTCTTGGGTACAAGGGGGGGGAACTCTGATGGGGTCCTCTTGGGTCCAAGGGGGGTCCTCCTGGGTCCAAGGGGGAACTCTGATGGGGGCCTCCTGGGTCCAAGGGGGGAACTCCGATGGGGGCCTCCTGGGTCCAAGGGGGGAACTCCGATGGGGGCCTCCTGGGTAGAGGGGGGAACTCCGATGGGATCCTCCTGGGTCCAAGGGGGGGAACTCCGATGGGGTCCTCCTGGGTCCAAGGGGGGAACTCCGATGGGGTCCTCCTGGGTCCAAAGGGGGAACTCCGATGGGGTCCTCCTGGGTCCAAGGGGGGAACTCCGATGGGGTCCTCCTGGGTCCAAGGGGGGAACTCCGATGGGGTCCTCCTGGGTCCAAAGGGGGAACTCCGATGGGGTCCTCCTGGGTCCAAGGGGGGAACTCCGATGGGATCCTCCTGGGTCCAAGGGGGGGAACTCCGATGGGGTCCTCCTGGGTCCAAGGGGGGAACTCCGATGGGGTCCTCCTGGGTCCAAAGGGGGAACTCCGATGGGGTCCTCCTGGGTCCAAGGGGGGAACTCCGATGGGGTCCTCCTGGGTCCAAGGGGGGAACTCCGATGGGGTCCTCCTGGACCAAAGAAAGAACTAGGATATAGGCCTCCTGGACCAAAGAAAGAACTAGGATATGGTTCTCCTGAACGAAAGAAAGGACTCTGATATGGTCCTCCTGGATCAAAGAAAGGACTCCGATGGGGTCCTCCTGGACCAAAGAAGGAACTCTGATATGGTCCTCCTGGACCAAAGAAAGAACTCTGATACGGTCCTCCTGGACCAAAGAAAGGACTCTGATACGGTCCTCCTGGACCAAAGAAAGGACTCTGATACGGTCCTCCTGGACCAAAGAAAGAACTCTGATATGGTCCTCCTGGACCAAAGAAAGAACTCTGATATGGTCCTCCTGGATCTAAGGTGAAACTCTGATGAGGCCCTCCTGGATTTAAGGAGGGACTGTGCTGGGCACTGCTAGATGTAAGGGTAGACTTACATAATTAAACAGATATTTTTCTTGGCCTGTGATTGTTTCTTAATCCCCAATGCAACCCCTGCAATACGCAAAGCACAGCAATCCCCAGCTAAAAAGGGACACACCGCTTCTCACTGTACATCAGGACTCTTTAAATTGTTCTATACATTCAAGCTACTGGAGCTACAAGGCTCTGTCCCCCCCCCCCCTTTCTCCAGATTTTCTTTCCTGCAAATTAAAAAAGCACATTCAATAGAAAAGGTTTACATAATGCACCTTTGGAAGTAAATCCACCTTAGAAGCAGAGGATGTAACAATGTTCTACAACCTCTAAGTAACATTGTTCCTTCTGCTCCCCTCTTCCCAGATAGCTCTAAATTATTCTTTAAGAATTTTAAAAAGCTCATATCTGCCATTATTATGAATACACCTTATCTAGGTGTCAGAGTAAGCATTTTGGAGAAAAGAACGTAAATTGTCATTCTGTACAAAAAGCGGCATAGAAACTGTATGAAACAGATGCCGGCGGAATAAAGACAAAATTATAAATAGTCAGGAAAATGATATGGATGGCATTTTAACGACATGCCTCTAGGTGAGACTGCACAAGTTAAATACAGATTTGTAAAATTTAACTGAACGTACTCGGAAAGGTCTGGCAGATAATTTCCCGTAAACGAGTAGTCAGCTTCCAGATTTATTTCAGTATCTGATTTGCAGAAATGAAACCTACAACATAACCTGGAAGGAATTTAATTGCAATAAAACATGTGCGTAAAACGAAGCGGGTGCCTGTACCTACAGACTACAATATGCTGGGCTTTCTAAGACCTTGCTGCCCTCTGAAAAGCGATCTGCAGTGGAGCAGTGGTACTGCCTGAACGCAACAAGGGCCAAAATCCTTGCCGCACCCAAGCTGTCTGCCTTTGAAGCTAAAAGTGGTTGTAAATTTCAGACACGGAATATGAACAAAGCATATCCCTATATAGTGTATACTTGTCTCAATCCAGAGCATTAAGTGTAATTTCGGTCTGCTGCTTCGTTCCTCTGCTATCAGCATGAGTCACTTCTGACATTTTCCTGACACCAAGAGGAAAAAAAAATTGACAGAGGAAGGAGCTCCAGCACACAGCCTGTAATTGACAGCCTCAGCTCTGTCCCTGTGTGCAGAGGGAGGGGTGTATCTATCCCTCCAATCAGCTCAGAGCTCACCCTGCTGAGATCTGCAGTGTGTAATTTCAGCTTTCCTTCCCCTTTTTCTGATAGCTTACACAAGCTTTATCGATTCAGCACTTTGAACCGCTGTAGAGAAGTGAAGACTGCAGATAAACAGGCACAACTTATGTAAGAGGATGTGTTACATCTCTGTATATCTCCTGAGACAGTCAATGGATATATGTGAGGGCTTACAATCACTTTAAAGGGGAGTGGTAAAGCAGCTGTCAGAATTCCTTTACAATAGATGGCTGCTGGTGCTAAGCGGGTGACCACTTTCAGTCCAGCTTCTTTAACTAAAGTTGCTTGAGACATTTGTGGAGCTGGTAGGGCCATTGACTGCTAGAATTTTTGACAATTCCTCTGAGATTACTGGGGTAACCAATACAGCTCTCCCTATCGTTTAGAGGGAGCCATTCTTTTAAGCGAGTATGGCTTTGTACGTCAAGAACAGTACAATTACTACATGTACCATCTGGAACACAGTTACACTGGGACCACAATGCAAATGGCACCTAGTTAGCTTTTAAAAGGTTATCATATGCGCATTCAGATCGCATGGAACACAAACATCAAAAATACACTTTACATTTTGTGGTGGGGCAGGTATTTCTTACTTGATAAATCTATGAGTATGAAAGCTAAACTGTCATTCCTCTCAATGACACCAAAGATGGGGCACAATTTCTCCCAATGACTCCAAAGATGGGGTACAATTCCTCCCAATGACTCCAAAGATGGGGCACAATTCCTCCCAATGACACCAAAGATGGGGTACAATTCTTTCCAATGACTCCAATGATGGGGCACAATTTCACTAAATGACACCAACAATGGGGTCCACCTCCTCCCACTGCCACCAACCATGGGGCTCTATTCCTCCCACTGACACCAAAGGTGGGGCACAATTCCTCCCTATGACACCAAAGATGGGGCACAATTCCTCCCAATGACACCAAAGATGGGGTACAATTCTTTCCAATGGCTCCAATGATGGGGCACAATTCCACCAAATGACACCAACAATGGGGTCCAATTCCTCCACTGACACCAAAGATGGGGCACGATTCCTCCCACTGACACCAAAGATGGGGCACGATTATGCCCTAGGACACCAAAGATGAGGCACAATTCCGCCCAACACCACCAAAGATGGGGCACAATTCCGCCCAACACCACCAAAGATGGGGCACAATTCCTCCCTTTGACACCAAAGATGGGGCACAATTCCTCCCTTTGACACCAAAGATGGGGCACAATTCCTCCCTTTGACACCAAAGATGGGGCACAATTCCTCCCTTTGACACCAAAGATGGGGCACAATTCCTCCCTTTGACACCAAAGATGGGGCACAATTCCTCCCTTTGACACCAAAGATGGGGCACAATTCCTCCCTTTGACACCAAAGATGGGGCACAATTCCTCCCTTTGACACCAAAGATGGGGCACTATTCCGCCCGATGACACCAAAGATGGGGCACAATTCCGCCCGATGACACCAAAGATGGGGCACAATTCCGCCCCATGACACCAAAGATGGGGCACAATTCCGCCCGATGACACCAAAGATGGGGCACAATTCCGCCCGATGACACCAAAGATGGGGCACAATTCCGCCCGATGACACCAAAGATGGGGCACAATTCCGTCCGATGACACCAAAGATGGGGCACAATTCCGTCCGATGACACCAAAGATGGGGCACAATTCCGTCCGATGACACCAAAGATGGGGCACAATTCCGTCCGATGACACCAAAGATGGGGCACAATTCCGCCCGATGACACCAAAGATGGGGCACAATTCCGCCCGATGACACCAAAGATGGGGCACAATTCCGTCCGATGACACCAAAGATGGGGCACAATTCCGTCCGATGACACCAAAGATGGGGCACAATTCCGCCCGATGACACCAAAGATGGGGCACAATTCCGTCCGATGACACCAAAGATGGGGCACAATTCCGCCCGATGACACCAAAGATGGGGCACAATTCCGCCCGATGACACCAAAGATGGGGCACAATTCCTCCCTTTGACACCAAAGATGGGGCACAATTCCTCCCTTTGACACCAAAGATAGGGCACAATTCCTCCCTTTGACACCAAAGATAGGGCACAATTCCTCTTAATGACACCAAAGGTGGGGTACAATGCCTCCCAATGAGGCCAAAGGTGGGGTACAATGCCTCCCAATGACAAGATGGAGCACAATTCCTCCCAATGACACAAACCATGGGGTCCAATGACACCAACAATGGGGCACAAATCCTCCCACTGGCACCAAAAAAGAGGCATTGTTTATTCCCACTGACATTGGGACCATTTCTACCCCCAATGGCCACAGACTGGCCCCCTTAGGTCTGAAGGACAGTAAACTGGCCCTTTGTTTAGAAAGTTTGGAGACCCCTGATCAAGAACATGAATGAAGCGGACTTTATTTTCCTATGGCACAGCAATCTGTGTTAGACTGATAACAGTCCCTGGGGTATGCAAGTTTATGAGGCTCTGAACTATAACACACTGCAGTCTCGGTGGAAGCCGAGTTTTGTTTTTGCCCTGGTTCATTATCAATGTGAATGGGATGGGTCGTGGCAAAACCTGTTCAGTTAGTAAAACAAAGCTTTAGAATTTCCACTCTGGCAACTTACAAACCGAAGCAGTCAAAGTAACCTGTCTAGAAATGCCAAATGATGTCACCAAACTGTTCTACCATCTAGAGATCAACTGTCTTTCTTCTACAGCTCTGGGTACAAAGTCTATGCCAGCCACTGAACAACACAAGTTACATAACTGATGGCAGCAGCTACTTACTTTCCGCTGCGCTGAAGTACTCGGGATTCACCGATGCGTACAGCACTCCATTTCCTAGCCGGTCACTGTTCCTGTGGGAATGCAAAAAGGTGACATTATTCTGATGTGTAATAGAGAATCATATCACTAAATTCTATATATGAACAAAAACTAAATCAAGTCATGGTTAATCACTGATAATTGCACTGGAGCAGATGCATCATGAGCAACCTAAAAATTCTGCGTCAATACCAGAGTAGGAGAAATTACAGTCACCAAAATATTTCACAAGAAATGTTCACTTTAAAAATCTCCCCTTTCTCGGCTGTAAATTAAATGCCGTGGCTGTTAAATGATGCCTGAGTAAGCTTATTAAAAGCAATGAAAAATAAACGAGCGCTTTGCCAGTACATTTGGCCGTCTACACTCTTGAATACTTGTGAGCGTACACCGACCAGCCATAACATTATGGCCAATGACAGATCAAGTAAATAACACTGATTATCTCATGACAATGGTACTTGAAAGTGGGTAGGGTGACTTAGGCTGCAAGTGAACATGTTGTCCCTGAGGGCGAGGTGTTGAAAGCAGAAAAAAATGGGCAAGCTTAAGGATTTGAGCAACTCTGGTAAGGGCAAAATTGTAATGGCTAGACCAGTGGTCTCCAAACTGCGGGCCTTTGCTAGCATTTATTGGTCCTTGGGGCGCTATTCCTCCCACTGATAGGAGGCGCTATTCCTCCCACTGATAGGAGGCACTATTCCTCCCACTGATAGGAGGCACTATTCCTCCCACTGATAGGAGGCACTATTCCTCCCACTGATAGGAGGCACTATTCCTCCCACTGATAGGAGGCACTATTCCTCCCACTGATAGGAGGCACTATTCCTCCCACTGATAGGAGGCGCTATTCCTCCCACTGATAGGAGGCGCTATTCCTCCCACTGATAGGAGGCGCTATTCCTCCCACTGATAGGAGGCGCTATTCCTCCCAATGATAGGTGGCGCTATTCCTTCCACTGATAGGTGGCGCTATTCCTCCCACTGATAGGAGGCATTATTCCTCCCACTGATAGGAGGCACTATTCCTTCCACTGATAGGAGGCACTATTCCTCCCACTGATAGGAGGCACTATTCCTCCCACTGATAGGAGGCACTATTCCTCCCACTGATAGGAGGCACTATTCCTCCCATTGATAGGAGGCACTATTCCTCCCACTGATAGGAGGCACTATTCCTCCCATTGATAGGGGGCACTATTTCTCCCACTGATAGGAGGCACTATTCCTCCCACTGATATGAGGCACCATTCCTCCAACAGACACCAGCAGTGGGGCATAATTCCTGCCATTGACACTAATGATGGGGCACTATTCCTCCCACTGACACCAAAAATGGAGTACTATTCCTCCAACTGTTACCAGTGATGGCTAGACCACTGGTCTCCAAACTGCGACCCTTTGCTAGCCTATATTGGCTCTTGGGGCACTATTCCTTCCACTGATATGAGGCACTATTCCTCCCACTGACACCAACAATGGGGTATAATTCGTGCCATTGACACTAATGTGGGGCACTATTCCTCCCACTGACACCAACAATGGAGTACTATTCCTCCAACTCTTACCAGTGATTGGGGTACTATTCCTCCTTTTGACCACTAACCCTGAGGCCATGTTTATTCTCACTGATGTTGAGCCTGGGACATTTTCTACACCCACTTGCCACAATCTGGCCCCCCTAAAGTCTAAAGGACAGTAATCTAGCCCTTTGAAAAGTTTGGAGACCCCTGGGCTAGGCGACTGGGCCAGAGAGACTCCAAGACTGCAGCTCTTGTGGGATGTACCCACCATCCCCCGTGTGCAGTGGTCAGGACCAACCAAATGTGATCTGAGGAAGGAAAAACAGGGTCATGGACGGCCAAAGGTCATTGATGCACATGGGGGCGCGAAGGCCGGCCTGTGTAGTCAGATCCATTACAAGAGCTAATGTAGCTCAAATTCCTGAAAATGTTTATGCTGGTTCAGATTGAAAGGTGTTAGAACACACAGAGCATCGTAGTTTGTTGTGTATGGGACTGTGTAGCCGCAGACCAGTCAGGGAGCTCATGCTGACCCGTGTCCACAGCCAAAAGCACCTACAATAGGTATGTGAGCATCAGAACTGGACCACGGAGCAATGAAAGAAGGTGGCCTGGTCTAATAAATCACGTTTTCTTTTACATCATGTGGTTTTTGGGGGGGTGTGTATGTGTGTGCCACACCCCACTATCCACATGATGTAACACACTGAAGCACTATGGGAAGAAGGCAAGCCGGTGGAGGCAGTGCAATGCCTTTGTCTAGCAGAGCCCATGCTTCAATTGGTCAGGGCTGTTTTTGGACCTACTGAATATTAGGTAGGTGGTCATAATCAGTGTATAAGGAGAGTAGAAAACGTCAATTAAAAAAACACCTGTACTTGCTCACATAAAGGAGTAGCCTGATAATCAATGAATTAAAAAAATAAATAAATTTATATAACAAATATACAGCACAATTGTGCATTGGTAGGTTGGCTCCTGGACTGTAGAGTCTGAACGTGGAAGCGGAGAGCCTGGAATTTCTTCATGGAAAGGAAAAACCTTGGTCATATCAAAAATCAAGCCCAGATAAGCAAACCGACAGCTTCAGAGGTTTTTTTCGAGACTTGGGATTCACCTGAATCCCCATAGTATTCAGACATTCCGTTGGACATTGACTAATAGAGCCAGGGCTGACTGTTTCCTCAAAACATGATATCCAACAATGGGGAAGCCCTGAGAGCGTAACAGAGCAAGAACCAACACTAACACCTTGTTGAAGACCCAAGGTGCACTGGACAGGCCAAAGAGATTAGCATCAAATTTGTAATCTTGCGTACAGTCAGCAAAATGCAAATCGCACTTGTAAGCTGGAAAGTTGTGGACATGGAAGAAGGCATCCTTGATGTCCACAGAGGCCAGAAAGTCTTGCAAATGTTAGCAAGCAAAGATTGACCAAACTGATTCCATACTTAATATTTTTGTACCTCGGGAAAACTATTGAGAACCTTTAGATACAGTATGGAGCAGTATGGAGGTTCTCCAATCCCTGTGGCAATGGTGGAAAATTTGGCAATATGAAATAGGGAGGTGGTAGAGACCAAAAGTCTGGTTAAAGCCTTTGGATACAACATTCTGGACCCAAACATCTAGATCAGCCAGTCACAAAGGCTAACAGATGTCAGCCTGATTTACAAGTGAGGGAACCTCCTGACTGTGAAGAGAACTTGCTTGTGGATGAGGACTTGGTGCTCTAGGACCTACAGCAGAACTCGGTTCCAGGCTTTGCCTAGGACGTCTGTGAATCCTTCTTCGTCCAAGCAGTCCACTCTGATAAGTGGGGGGGAACACCCTGACTGTGACGAGAACTTGCTTGTGGATTTTGAGGATTTGGTCCAGTACCTACGGCGGAGCTGGGTTCCAGGCTTTGCCCTGGGGGCCTTGGAGAAACAAAAGGAACTCCTCTTTGTCCATGGATATAAAAATGTTGCCTTCTTCTCCTGATCTACCCTGTGAGTGCTGATTGGGAAGGAGGAAACCTGGAGGAGTTTTTGGTGGATTCTATGAGAGCCTTATATTATCAGCCGGACGGTAAGCGGCAGTGTGATTGGTAAAATGGTACATTATTATCCCAGGGAAAAGAAATCCCCTGGAGGAAAGAAAAATGATGTATAATGAGCGGTTTAGGACCACTTTACTCTTGTATTGTATCCCCAGGGCACTATCATTAAATTTATCCCGCTCCACAAAAAGGTAGAAGCTCTCCATCAGGTGATTCCCGTTTAACATCTTCCCATTGTTCAGTGCAGATACTTCCTTTGCTGTGATTGGTGGGAGGGATAAATAAATGTTTGGTGGTTGTGCTTTACCATGTGGTTCTAGCTTGATGAACAGCTAGACATGGTCTGCAAAGTTGCTATGGGGGACTGGGAGCTTGACTATTTGCACTACCATGCCTTCGCAACAAAGGGAAAGAGCTTTTCATACAACCAAAGACCTGCTTCGGGATGTACTATGATTATGAAGGCTTGAAGTTCTTTCAAGTATCTGGGTGAGGTTTTTTCCTGGTACCAGGCACCGAATAAGGTGTGTGCTCCTGATGTAAAAGTACTTCTCCTAGGACACTAGCAAAAAAAAGTGAGGATGGCTAGGACTGGGAGGGGCTGTCCTTACTGGGCTTTGTTTGCCAGTCAATAAAGATGATCCGCAACTCCATACATGCTCTTCCATCTTTTCAAATTTCTTGATACTCCATAAAACAGGTAGGTACAGCAGATGTTAACGCGTTTCAGCCATGACTGTCTTAAAGCGGCTCTTCAGTAATTTTTTCATCTTTCCATCTAATAAATCTTTGTTGTTTTAACTTTGGATAGTAAAATATTTTTTTTTTCTGCCAGTAAATACCTTATACAGCCCAATTCCTCTTTCTTGTCTGGTAATTAGCCTAGGCTAATGACATCATGCACAGCTCTCTCTCTCACTCTTGTGAGAGTTCGCCAGCATGGGAGGGATGAGTCATAGAAAAGCCAATGATAGCTGCAGAGCTGGAGGGGGCTGGATGAGGGTGGAGATAACAGGAGACTGCAGAGATCTATTTACTCAGTGAGGAGAAATGTGCTGGCAAGCAGTGTGTGTGTGTATGTATATGTGTATGTATATATATATATATACATATATATATATATATCCATGTGTGTGTGTCTGTATTAGTGATCGACCGATATCATTTTTTTAATGCCAATATTTTGATCATCGGATATCGGCCGATATTTTCACACATGTAAAAAAAAAAAAATATGTTTTTTTTTTTCTACAGGTACTCCTTGTGGAGGGATCTGGGGGTCTAAAAGACCCCCAAACCCCTCCTCAGCACCAAAAAGCTTTGAAGCTTTGAAAGCAGTTTTGAATGCTGTACGTTTTTTTTAATTCAGCGCCGAGTACCCGGAAGTGATGTCATGACCCTGGTCTTCTCTTGGGCGGCGGTGAAGGTAGGATGCCCGGGTCTCCCAGTGGGACGGGAGACCGGGGGCGAGCCGGAGGGGGGACGTCCCCTCCCGCTGCTTGTAATGACAGCCGAGCAGCTTCTCAGCCGCATCGGTTGTCATTACAAGTCAGCTGACCGTCGGCTATGGACACTGGCTGCAGGCATCACCCCGGTACAAGCACTTTCCCTAAATATTGGCAATATCGGCAAATCAAAAGGCCGATTCCGATATATCGGGGAAAGTGCATATCGGACCCCGATATATTGGTGTTGCCGATAATCGGTCGATCTCTAGTCTGTATATATAAATACATGTGTGTGTGTCTGTGTGCCTCTGTGTGTCTGTGTATATCCAGGAAGTGAAAAGTCAGCAGCTTCAGCTGCCCACAGTTAAAATGGCTGTAGCCAGACTTCGTTGAAGGAGATTTCTGCAGTATATTAAGGCAAGTACAGAATCACAGTACATATAAAATAATATGCAAAGTGGTTGGAGGAAAGCTTCAGAATGGCAAAGATGTTTTTATCACAAATTATGTGAGCAGACTGCAGTTCCTCTTTAAGGAGTTGCGGATCATCTCTGTATGGAGTTGCGAATCATCTTTATTGATTATCATGCTGCCAGCTGAGCTACTTCTTTTCCTGCACCCGACAGCTCAGGAGGTTATTCAGATGATTTGGGGTAGCAGCACCTTTTCCTTTCTCTTTGTTTGCCAGTGTCCAATCTCTTAAAGGCAGCAGCATAACCCAAATGTACCTAAAGACTTCACCCTGCATGATTAAAAAATTATTAATTTACATAGTAATCTGCCTGAAAATTAACGTAGATTTAAACTTTCACGTTGATGTTAGGAGTAGCGCTACATTTAACCGTTCAAAAAAAAAAAATAAAAAATATTGCCATGCCTCACATGATATGCATGCATGCCCAAACAGATCCACTACTTTCCATTTTAATCCTATAAAAATACTGGTAGCTCCGAGGAGTAACCAGACAGACATAACCTTTTCTTTATACCTAATCTCCCTTTTCTACAAACTGGTCACAGTCAAAAGGTAATAGAAACGGGAGACAAAACCAAAACAAGATTCATAAAACCCTAAAATTAGAATGGCAGACTGGTTTGCTTTATATAAATAAAGGAAAGCATGGAATTCGTTCATCTGTCTGCCATAATTATACAAGCGCACACAAGTCCTGCACCACTAAAATGACATCAACCTTCAACACCTGAATCCTTGGAGCATCTTTGAAAATGGAATTGAACCCTATACAATAAAAACCTACTTTTTTTTTTTTTTTTATAATGATATTGAACCTTTATCTAGATATGTTCACTTTGGGTCATCCTTGACGAGAATAAAAATAGAAAAAAAAAATCAAAACTGCATCATCCACTTCCAGACCAGACCAGGCCAGGCCTTTTCTGACATTTTGACACCTTTTGTTTAACAATCAACATTTTCTGCTGGAAAATTTACTTAGGCCCCTTTCACACTTGCCCCACGGCTGCCCCATGCATATCTATGGGGCATCGGATGTCAGCGGAGACATGTCCACTGATATCCGATTCGATCTGGTCCGTCAAATCTGGATGGATGGAAACCCTATTTTCCATCCGTCCAGCTGATTGGATGAGAACGGACAGGAGGACGGTCCGTTCTCATCTGATTCCCCCATAGAGAACAGCGTAGAACCTGACAGCTCTGTCTCCGCACACAGCGCAGAGACAGAGCTGCCATCCGCCTGCTCAGCGGGGGATCGGCGGATCGATCCCCCAGTGAGAAAAACGGAGTCCGCCGACGGATTCCAAGTGTGAAAGGGGCCTTAGAACCTCCAAACATTATATATTTTTTAAAGCAAAGGTCCTAGAGAATAGGCATTGCAATTAATGTCACATGGTATGCGCGCAGCGGTTTTTCAAACGCAATTTTTTGGGGTTTTTTTTTACATTTTAATGCAAAAAACAATAATACATATCCCGATTGTTTTGTAAAATATAAAAGATGATGTTACGGAGAGTAAATAAATCCCAAACAAGTCACGCTTTAAAATTGCGAACGCCTGTGCAAAGCAGACAAACCATGTAAATTCTACTATCACAGGCAATGCTTTAAAAGCCTTAAAGAGGAAGTAAAGTCCCTAAAAAAAAAAAAAAAAACGAGAAAAAAAAAAGCCCTGTAAAGAGAAAGGCATAATGAGCTAGTATGCATCGCATACTAGCTCATTATGAAGTACTTACCTTAAAACGAAGCCCCCGCCGTGCCGCCTGCTCAGCGACAGGACGGCCGACATGTCCGGCCGTCCTGCTTCCGAGTTCGCGTCCTCCGGCCATCTGATTGGCCGGAGGCACGATTACATCACTCCCGCGTGTGTGCGCGGGAGCCGCCGTTCACGGCACTGGGCTCTGAAGGAACGGCACGGGTGGCCGTTCCTTCAGAGCGCATGCGCCGATGACGTCATCGGCAGCATGCACTCTAAATATCTCCTAAACTGTGCATGTTTAGGAAATATTTATAGCACCTATAGGTAAGCCTTAATATAGGCTTACCTATAGGTAAAAGTTTGTGAAGTGGGTTTACAACCTCTTTAACAGATCACCACTTTGTATTTACAGAGGTCTAGCTCTAGAATTACTGCTCATGATCGGACATTCACAGTGATACCTCACATGAGCAGAACGATCGTTGGGAGGCACTCTGCACATGCTCAGTTTGGTGTGTATTGCTAAGAGTTTTTTTTTCTTCTTGGAAGGGTGCATGTGATCAGCACAGGACCAATCAGCACTGTCCAAACAGAGGGTCAGAGGGGCCTGCAGCCTCATAGGACAGTCAGAGTAGAATGAAAACTCCTCCTACAAGCTTTAACCAGACACTAATAGAAGTCACAAGACTGCTACATACTGCTGATGAGAAAAGGTATTTAGAAGTTTATATTTACTAAAATAATGGCATTTCCATGTTCTGTGTACTGTGGGAGACCACATATGGTGACTGCAGGCTCCTGGGTTTAGGAACACTTTAAGATGGCGAGTTTAGTTAATCTATAAATTATCCTTTATAAAGATAAAAAAAAATTTGGTCACTTCTGTCATAAATGCTTCTCTCTGCCTGTCAATGGGAATGTACACTGAGCCGTGCATGTACAGCTCAGCTTACATTTATGCCAAGCCCTCATGCACATGCACGGTAGTGACGTCATCACGCCCCGGCAATTCAAGTGGTTGAACAGTCAGAACCTAGAAGAAAGACTGGGAGAAGATGGAAAGCATCAGCTGAGAACGCTGACAGCTCGGCACTGGGAGGGCACTGAAGGGCGAGTCTGCCATAGTGCGCCAATATGCGGTGCATACAAGCACCTTATGGCATAAAGCTCCCAGAAGTTCACGTGTTTAATACTAGTCTGTATCACTTTGGATCAGCAAAGTAGAAGAAATTAAATAGAATGGAAAACTTGATACTCACCACCCGAGGCAAACACAAGACTTACTCCAAAACTTGGATTCATTGAAACATGTTCATATTTTCTGACGAGGGAAAATCTTACGCACCTCCACCGATGCTGCTTGTCCAGTGAACTTCTCTCAACCCCCCCCCCCCTTTTTTTTTGTTTTTTCTCCTTTTATTTTCTTGCTATTCCCTTTCTCCACACCCGCTCCCCCCCTCTCATCCTACCCCACTTTTGCATTATCCCCCGATATAAGAGAAAACGCAGTCCTGCTTGCTAATATCTTAGGGGACAATAGGGACACGTTCTGTTGGCACATTGTTCGTTCAAATATTGCCAGAGGGGAATCCCCCCCTATCTAAGTTTGTCTGCTTTACTTACCTTGGACTGTTGCCCCCATGATGGGGACTATGCAATTTAGGCCTACGTATATTCCTATTATATATCTATTGTACCCTACGGATATTACTGTCCTGATCTTTTCTAAACCTTCTTACCACATCATGTATTTTAATGCTGGATACTATCAATCTAGGTATTACAAAAAAAAAAAGTTGAATTTAAAGCAGTAGTAAACTTTTGAAAAACTTTTTTTTATTAAATGGCCCACTGCAGGTTTGTGCCAGAATGTGCTAGTATGCACCACATATTAGAACATTGCAGACTCACCTTACAAACGCAGCCCTCCATCAGCACGCTGTCACCGCGCCCGGCGCAAATGAAGAACAAAAAAAAAAAAAAAAGGCATCCAAGAGGCGATGGGACTTTATATATCCACTTGGCCTCCGGAAGGTTTACCCCCCCTTCATGACCAGGCCACGTTTTGCGATACGGCACTGCGTTACTTTAACGGACAATTGCGCTGTCTTGCAACCAATGCACCCAAATAAAATTTATGTCCTTTTTTCCCCCACAAATAGAGCTTTCTTTTGGTGGTATTTGACCACTGGGTTTTTTTTATTTTTGCGCTATAAACAAAAAAATAGACAATTTTGAAAAACAAAAATTACAATATTTTTTACTTTCTTCTATAAAAACATACAATAAAAAAATTGCTACATAATTGCTACATATTTTTGTTAAAGAAAATCCCAATGAGTGTATATGGATTGGTTTAAGCCAACGTTATAGCATCTAGAAACTATGAGATATATTTATGCAAGTTTTTATTTATTTAATTTATACTAGTAATGGCGGCAATCAGCGACTTATAGCGGGACTGCAATAGTATGGCGGACGGTCT